>NW_007726882.1:124245-175772 GCF_000696425.1 Galeopterus variegatus
CTCAGCCAGTGAGCCAACCGGCCATCCCTATATAGGGATCCGAACCTGTGGCCTTGGTGTTATCAGCACCGCACTCTCCCGAGTGAGCCACGGGCCGGCCCCAACAAGGACTCTTGAATAGATATAGCAATAGAAATAAAGTAGCATAAGAATGGAATCACAAAAAGTAGTATGAGTAATAAAAGGGTATAGAATATGGTTACCATTATTATTACTAATAAAAAAAAAAAGCAGCAAGGGCCAGCCCGTGGCTCACTCGGGAGAGTGCGGTGCTGATAACACCAAGGCCACAGGTTCGGATCCTATATAGGGATGGCCGGTTGGCTCACTGGCTGAGCATGGTGCTGACAACACCAAGCCAAGGGTTGAGATCTCCTTACTGGGCATCTTTAAAAAAAAAAAAAAAAAAATAGCAGCTAACTGAAGTTAAGTTGACTTAATTATGAAAGGAGCACGGAGAAAGTCAAACAATACTTTGATAGCAAAGAAGCCTTTGTAGAAGAATAGAAATTCTAGGAATCCAGAGATTAATACATGAAGTCCAATTATAAAATAATTTATTTGGGGAGGAAATAAAGAAAGTAAGAATGTCAGTAGGAAAAATAATCTAGAAATGATGGAAATGGAAATCTAATTTAATTCCCTTAGAATAAGTAATCACTGAAATTATCCCTTTTGAAAAACAATCTGGTAGTTTATACTCCTTATCCTAGGGATTTCATTTTTTGTGATTATTTCTTAGGAAGTAATCAGAAATGTAAATTATAATTTCATGCATAATGATGTTAACAGGTGCCCTGTTTAGAATAAAGGAATAAGTTGAATTAGTTAGAAAGTGTGATAGACAGTTACCTGAAGTTAGCCAGACTCAAGGTTAAGAGAGCTTATCCTTCCTTACTGCCTTGTCTGCCCGAAGACTTCTGACACCAACTGCATAGTCAGGGAGAACAGTCCCTCAAGACTGCCCTCACTACAGACACCAGCCTCAAGTTCATGAGTCCCCAAGGCTACTCTCACTTCAGACCAGCTGGCTATAAATTTGGGGGTTTCGATGAGATGACACTTTCTGATTTGATAATTTGCTAGAAAGTTGAGTGACTCACCTAACTCAGGAAAGCTCTATACCTATAATTACAGTTGTATTACAGCAAAAAGATAAAAATTAGAACTAACCAAAAGAAGAAACACAGAGGTAGAATGGAGGAGGCTTCCAAACATGAAGCTTCCTTGTCTTCAAGACACATTATCCTCCTGGCATTGGTGTATGACAATACACACAGAGTATTACTACCCCAAGAAGCTCACCCAGGCCTTTGATGTCCAGAGTTTTACTGGGGCTTCATCACATACTGCCTGCATGGCTGACCTTTAGTCTCCATCCCTCCCAGAGGTTCAGGTTAATTCCTCTAGTCTCCATTTCCTCTAGAGGTTGGAACTGATACGATGTGTCCTAAAGCCCCCATCAGACATCACATGGTTAGACTGTCCAGTGACCAAAGCCTCTAGATGAACAAGGGCACTTATTTCAGACAGGACATTTCAGAGGCCCGAGATTACTTCCCAATAGCTGAAGGCAAAAGCCCAACTTCTCTTTGAGTAAAGTTGATTCTTAGTACACAGTAGTTAAGCAGTAATGAAAACAGATATTTACCAAAATTTTAATCACCTTGGAACATGCTTACATATAATATTATGTGAGAAAATCAGGATTAAAAATATATATGTAGTGTGATCTTGATATATATAGTATACAAACTATATATATAAACTGTTTTGTGTCTATAACATGATTTGATCCATAGAAAAGAGACTAAAAGGAAATATACCAAAATATTAACATAATTATCTGAGTCATCTATGGAATTATGGATACTTCCCAGATTTTCAACAATCAAAATATTATTTTATCGTTTAAAACCAACAGCTTTTATTTTATAATTTATTTCTCTCTTTTTTAATAACTACTGAATAGTAGAGGAATTCAAAATATTTTATAAAAGTGTTTTGGGTATATGTTGAAAAAATTACAAAAGGAATAAAGGATAAAAAAATTGGAGATGAATATTGGGTATTAAGACTCATCTTTACATTTTCAAGTTTCTGAAATTGGCATGCATCTTGTAATCACTGTGTATATGTAATTTGACAATTTCTTTTTCCCTATAAATCTGTTATTAAATTGATGATGCTATTCTACCACTCATTTGTTTTTAAGGATAGGACTCCCTTCCTTGAAGTAAAATACTTGTTATGAGAAGAATTTTAAGTGTATAAGAGATTTGTTAGAAGAGCTATTTTTCTGAATGTACTATTATGCATAAGAAATTAGAAATAATCTTAACAGGGAAGATGTTAATTCTTATATGTGTATAGTCAACAGATACTTAAATTAGTCCCAGGTGAAGCAATTCAAAATGTCTTCATCATTGTAGCAAATGCTACATTTAAATGAAATAAGTACTGGCATATAATCAAAACATATTTTTTATGTTGATTCCCAATCAGTGATTATTTTTTTCAGACAACAACAAGACATAAAGTACTTATTATGGAATTTTGTCCATGTGGGAGTTTATACACTGTTTTAGAAGAGCCATCTAATGCCTATGGACTACCAGAATCTGAATTTTTAATTGTTTTGCGAGATGTGGGTATGTTTGTTTATTTATGTGATTTGAAATATACATAAATTTAAAGACATAGAATAAAAAAATAAATTTCTTACATTCAGAACTGAAAACCTTTATGCAGTGCTTTCTTAGATGATGCTAAAAGCACAAGTACCAAAAATAAATAAATAAATTGGATTTTTCTCAACATTAAAAACTTCCTTGCTTCAAATGACAGCATCAAGTAGGTGAAAAGACAACTCATAGAACGAGAGAAAATGTTTGCGTATCATATATCTGATAAGGAATTTTTCATCTAGACAAGTCAACAATGAAAAGACAACCCAATTTAAAAATGGGCAAAGAATTTGAGTAGACATTTCTCCAAAGATATACAAATGGCCAACAAGTATATAAAAAGATGCTCAACATCATTAGTCATTAGGGAAATGCAGATCTAAACCACAATGAGATACCACTTTATACACACTGGGATTGCTAAAATCACAAAGACAAACAAAAACAAGTGTTGGCAAGGATGTGGAGAAATTAGAACCCTCATACATACATTTCTGGTAGGATTGTAAAATGATACAGCAACTTTGGAAAACAGTCTGGCAGTTCCTCAAAAGGTTAAATATAGAATTATTATATGACCCAGCAATTCTACTGCTAGGTATATACCGAAAAAAATTAAAAGCATCACACAAAAACTTGTACACCAGTATTCATAGCAGTATTATTCATAATAGCCAAAAAATGGAAACAGCCCAAATGTCCATCATCTGATGAATGTATAAACAAAAATGTGGTATATCCATACAATAGAATGTTACCCCTTCATAAAAAGAAATGAAGTAGTGATACATGTTACACCATGGATGAACCTTGAAAACATTAAGCTAAGTGGAAGAAACCGGATGCAAAAGGCCACGATATTGTATGATTTCATTTATACAAGTATGAAATGTCCAGAATAGGCAAGTCCATAGAGACAGAAAGCAGATTAGTGATTGTTGGGGGGCTTAGAAGAGGACAAGTTGGGGAGTGACCAGTGATGGGTATGAGGTTTCCTTTTGTTGTGATGAAAATGTCTGAAATTAGTGGTGATAGTTGTACAACTCTGTGACTATACTAAAAATTACTGAATTTTTAAAAAATAAATGGTATGATGTGTGAATTATATCTTAATAAACCTGTTATTTAAAAAAAAATGGCAAAGAAATAATATCTTCTTGGAAAGAAATGAATCAAATATTTGAGGAATAAGAAAAGGCCAGCAGTAAAGAAGGTATAAGGTTAGTGGGGAATTCTTGAACTTGACACTAGAAGCAGAGTGGAGACCATTTAGGGAGGATAAAATAGAAGAGAAAAGAATTAATCATATGCTAGAACTGTATTATTCAAATAGAAATTACAGATAATTGATGCCTTCGTAAGTATATTGGTAGTTTTAATAATTATACATTGGTACCCCTAGATTTATTTTCATATTTTGAATTTGTAAAGTAATCTGTCAGCCATCAAACAAGTATTTAAAGTTATCACTCAGTGACAGTGTTAGCCAAAACAGCTTTATTTCAGCAATGCAGCTACCTTTGCTCCTAAAAAACACAAAAAAAAAGGAAGAAAAAATGGTTTTTTTGGAATACTACTGAGCATATATGTTTTTATGGACACAATTCTGACACTTTGCCCTCTTTCTGTTACTTCTTTACTATTTTGTATATTGAGTACAGTTTACTTTTTATGAATTTTTTTCCCAAGGTAAAGAAATGTAAAGTTGTAGGGAAAGATTGATATCTTTCTGGGAATATTTATTATTCCTGTGTTTAGATAGATTGCCCACATATGTAACGAAAAGTAATTCAGGAAATTATGTACTCAAGACCATTTTGATAGTATTTAAGAGAGATTGGACCCTTCCTTAGACCATATTGATTCTTATTCTAAAATGCACTATAACTGAAACATGAGATATCAGATATATATATATATATCATTCATTACTTCTTTGAGTAAAACGATGTGGACCAACTTATGGAAGAACTATATTAAATTCAAGTGAATATGAATGTATCATATCAATGAATTTGAAACTCACACACATACACCTAGATACCTACATTATGATTTCCTTTGTTTTATATTTATTGTCAAAGTGGGTGGAATGAATCATCTCCGAGAGAATGGCATAGTGCACCGTGATATCAAGCCAGGAAATATCATGCGTGTTATAGGGGAAGATGGACAGTCTGTGTACAAACTCACAGATTTTGGTGCAGCTAGAGAATTAGAAGATGATGAGCAGTTTGTTTCTCTGTATGGTACAGAAGAATATTTGGTAAGTCATGCATCACTAATAATTTCATTTAAAGAAGTTGGATAGGGCCAGCCCGTGGCTTACTTGGGAGAGAGTGGTGCTGATAACACCAAGGCCCCAGGTTCAGATCCTATATAGGGACGGCTAGTTAGCTCACTGGATGAGCATGGTGCTGACAACACCAAGTCAAGGGTTAAGATCCCCTTACCAGTCATCTTTAAAAAAAAAAAAAAAAAGAAGAAGAAGCTGTATATATTGCAAATGTAATTGGGCAATTGGTCAACCAATTTACTATCTATAAAATGTCTCATGATTTTTATGACAAATATTAAATTTTCTATTCTATTGAATATGGTGTCTAACAAGGAAATTGGGTATTAGTTTCTAAGGGTGCTGTTATTTTTCTGTTAAAAATTCTTGGAAGTTTTATAGCATCCTTAAATCCCTTAATTTTACTAATGTGATGGGTCTGTAGTAAAAGAAAAAGTTATCTGTATGCTCAAGAAGCATCTAGCTAGTAAAGGCTCCCTTTTTTAGATCACAGCAGTTGATATATTATGAGCTTGTTATAATACTGTTCCCTGCAGAGCAAAATTCATTGTATTTCTGAAACAGAATGTTCTATTTGGGGGGACTGGTTATTGAAAGACCAAAAGGACCATCGTTAGAAGTTCTCAGAAAATGAAATGCCTCTGAAAAGGTCTAACTTGAAATGCTAGAAAAGCTGTGTGGTTGAAAAGGTTTATGTAGGTGTGTTGTGTAAAGTTAGTAAATATTTGAAACTCTTAAGAAAATGTACTTAAAAGTGAATACTTTTAACCTGTAGTCAGGAAGTTTATAATATATAGCTATCATTAGTTGTTCATGGCTCTGGGTTCTGTCTTAAAAGTCTTAGATTCTATGACTTTTTTCCAATTAGAAAAAGTTTTAATCTTATAAGACGAAGGGTAAATCTAGCCACGCCTATAGCTTTATTCAGAATTTCTAAGCCTGACATGAATTAAGGTGTCTTAAATTGTTCTCCTAACAATCTATAAAATTGATCTGTAGATATATTTGATGATCTTTTAGATAAGAGTACCTGAAAATGGATTTCATTCATTTGTTCCACAAGTATTTATGGAGTGCCTGCTGTGTACCAGGCACCGTTCTATGCACTGGGACTTCTTTGAAAAGCAGACAAATACCATTCCTGCTCTTATGGACCCCCCATTCTGATAGGAGAAACAAACAATTAATAAATAAATAAGGTAAATTTAGATCATTGAAGTTTTGCAAAGACAATAAATTAAGGTAATAAGATAAAGAGTGAGTAGCAGGAGAAACATAGCCAGGGAAAGCCTCCTTTAGGGCCTATATGAATTAACTCTAAAATGAAAGAAAGAAGCAAGCCAGGCAGATTTAGAGATGAGCATTACAAGCAAAGGAGACAGCAACTGCAAAGGCCTAGAGACAAGAGTGACCTCAAGTGTTCAAGAAACAGAAAGAATGGTAGTTTGGCTGGAATTTAGTGAGTGAGGGGCAAGTGGTAGGAGTTGGAACTGGAGAAGTAATCAGGGGCCAGCCAGATCTTACAGGCTAGCGGTTTCAACTTTGTCAGACCAACACCCCCTTTTTATAATAAGTATTTTGCAGTGTTCCCTTTAGTACCTTTAAATGAAATTCTTAGATAGTGTGATCAACCTCATACCTAGTTAAAAGAATAGCATAATATCTTAATAATAATGTAAAGGAAAATATTTTATAATAAAATAAAAGGTACTTAATATGTGCTTCACTAGCAAACCAATTAAGTACTTACATGCTTGCATGTACATATAATACCACTTTGAATACAAGCACAGTGATAACTTGTATGTTATATCAGTGAATCACACATCACAAGTGGTGGTGGTGTCACTGACATGATTTTCCAAAACAAAAAACAATTCTTAGTAAAGTTTCTAACTAAACAAAGTAGATTTAAATATAGCTGCATTCTTGTAAAAGCTGTACAAAAGTACTTTTATGTTATTTATAAAATGGAGTTAGAAATAGATTTCTCACTCACACAAATATCTGGCAGGATATTTGAAAGTCATTCAGGATGTGGGAAGATTACTTTTCAGTTCTGTCACATATACCTCAGTCTCTGGTCTCTGCCCACTAAATACCAATAGCCTTTCCCAATTACTGGGATGACCATAACAAACAAACATCAGTCCTGTACAAGCCTTCATCAGGTTGCTCCCTGAACATCCACTGTGAATCTTTCATGTAACTTCTTAGGACCACAGTTTAGCTTTTGTCTCTAACAGGCTTTTAAATTGGAAAGAAAAAAAAATTAAATAAATTCCAAGTCCATGCTGTACTCTAAGCTGAAATTTTAGTCTAATCTGTTTTCTGTTTCAGAGTGTGCTTAGCAGAGTATGCTTAGCTGTGTTTTCAGTACCGTGCACCAGAAGTTATAAAATGAGAGAAATAATAGTTTGAGCTCAGCGATCTAGAAATATTCTATATTTAAATGAAAGCCTCTCTCATTTGAAATTCCCAGGAATTCCCAAGCCAGATGTTAAATCTTCTCTCTTCTGTGTGTTAAAGTCCAAAGAAAACAATATTATAGATGTATATCATCTCAATAATATAATCCTGAAAACCTTGGAGTAGCTTTATCTTTATGCTCCTATTCCAGATGCAGTAGCCCAGGTTCAGTAATGCCAAGCCCTGCATAAACACAAGCACATTCAGGAGAGAGCCAATGGGCACAAATATGTCAGACCTGCATGTGTCAAGCCACTCCCAGTCAGTTGCTCCCTGAGGAACATTTTCAGCTATACCAATTAGGCTATATATTATCTCACCTATTGAGGAGATCCCCCTTTTGTCTCCTTCTGTATCTCCTCTTCCCAGGTTGGTGGCCTCATGTTCTAGAAGATATCAGGCATGTCCAGGTATTTTTGGCATATTCACAGCACAATTTATACATTAAGAGCCACCTGCTAGGTTAAAGGTCTGGCTGTCATTTCTTTGGATAATAGTTAGCTTATATACTATGCCGCAGAACCAGCAAAGCCACTCAGATGCCATATAACTGGTTGGCATATATTTGGACATTCACTTCAAAGCCCAGGTCTTATCATGCTTATTTCCACTTCTGGTATCTCATTAAAATGTATTTCCCAAAAGCATCTGTCTTTCCTCCTACCCCACCAACTCACCCCTCCCCCAATCCAGAGATCGTGGCTCTTTGGGAGTCAGATTCATAGACTGCATCATTTAGAAGCCTTTCCCAACAAATTTACCTGCATTAGTTCCCAGCCCCCTGAGTCATAGTCAAATCCCACAATGTCATAAGAGATTATTTTGGTTTGGGATCATTCAGGTGGTGATTCTACTCTGGTGCATAGTATATTCTTGAAACTTTATCTTCCAAGAATCTTAAAGTTGCCAATGCATAACTTCCATAAAGGCAGATGTCAGGAAGCTAAGCATGTGTGACCACTGATTGTTCTCTGCAAAGCTAAATGTCTATCAGTCTCTGTCTGGATCTGTAAGCTCCTACACCATTTCTTAAAAGATCTGTGTATTTCAGGTATAGTGTCTCCTGTGCTTAAGGACATGTGTTTAACATCAGACCAGCTACTTATCTAGATCGCCAGATCCCCAGTGAACCCAGTCAAGCTAGTCCTCTGAACTGATTCTAGAGAATTTAATTTTCATTTCAGAGCCTATATGACTTGTTCTGATGGATTTCATGTGAGGTATGGTGCAAAGAAATGAAAGCTGCCTGATAGGTTTTGGGTGTGAGCAGCTGAATAGATGGTGGTACTATTTAATTAAAGGATAAAGATTAGGAAGAAACAGGTTTGAATGGGAAAATCAAGAGTCTAGTTTGGGTATATTAATGTTTTTTAGACATTGAAGAGAACAGTAGGATATTTGAATCTGGAGCTCACTGTAGGAGATAGTTTTGGAAGTTAAAGCCTATAGATAATATTTAATGCATTAGGCCTGAATGGGAGATGAGTAAGTAAGACAGTTATAAGTGTGGACAGCTATTTTGAGAAGTTTTGCTGTGGTGGGAAGCAGAGAATTGGGTGATTGTTGGAACAGGTTGTGGAGTCAGTTTAGAGTTTTTTAAAAATGGGCGATACGAAAGCATGTTCATAAGCAGAAAATGATACAATACAGAGGGGAAAATTGATGCATTAAATAAAAGGGATAATTGCAAGGATTGATTTGTGGAATTGGCTAAGATGATATGGCTTCATAGCACGAATGGAAAAGTTGGCCTTTGATAGGAGCAGTTCCATTGTAATTGAAAAGTAGGACTGGAAACAGATTCAGGTAAGTTGTATTTGATAAACGGCATAAAGGAGAGTTGATCTGACTGCTTCCATTTCCTCACTGAAGTATGGAATGAGGTAATCAAAATTGAGGGTCAGAGGAGGTAGTGGTGGAGGTTTGAGGAAAGAGGGGAAGATGTGAAAATTGTCTTTTCAGACTGGGAAGGTGAAATTAGTAGGAAAACATGATAGAATTTCTAGGCATTATTAAGTACCCATTTATTGTGAAATGTGTTACATCACAAGTTCATAGTGTTTTCATCTACTTTTTTTTCTTAGCATCCTGATATGTATGAAAGAGCAGTGCTAAGAAAAGATCATCAGAAGAAATATGGAGCAACAGTTGATCTTTGGAGTATTGGGGTAACATTTTACCACGCAGCTACTGGATCACTGCCATTTAGACCATTTGAAGGGCCTCGTAGGAATAAAGAAGTGATGTAAGTGGTCTCTCCATTTAAAGTTAGAAGTAATTTTTAAAATGTATATGTTACTTTGTTTCATCATGTTAAGAGGTATATACTAATAAAAATTGTTTTAGCAATCATTTCTGATTTTTAATAAGAATGCAGCCATATAAAAGTGAATAGGCATAATTTTCCATATTGTGTTTAAATATCCTATACACAAAGTGTAAGTGGTATCCAGTCTTTGGTTCATCATTAAAAGTATACTTCTTTCTGAATTTTATTTCAGCACACTGTTTATTTATTTCACTTTGTGTACTTGTCAGCATTTTTCCTCCATAAAACTGAAAAAAGTAATACAACTTTGTGGAGTACTAGAACCATTATCAGATCTAAAAGAAATGTAATTCTTACCCTGAACTGATCTGATTTCTTTTATCATTTTAAAAATAACATTTTGGGGCCGGCCCGTGGCTCACTCGGGAGAGTGTGGTGCTGATAACATCAAGGCCGCAGGTTCGGATCCCATATAGGGATGGCCGGTTGCTCACTTTGGTGAGTGTGGTGCTGACAACACCAAGTCAAGGGTTAAGATCCCCTTACTGGTCATCTTTTAAAAAAAATAAATAAATAAAAATAAAAATAACATTTTGACAGTAATGTAATATTAATTTTTTTCCTAGTGTTGTAGGTTCAGGCCAGAGACTGAATGTATCTCACTGCTATAGTATATATTTATGTACTACCATAATTATTAGGAAATAATTATTTATAAAATCACTTATTGTAAACCAAATAATTGAGGAAAAGAGAGATGGATTTCTAGATGTGAAATTTATTATAAAATTCATTCATACATTGGTCATACTTCTTTTTATTTTAAAAGAAATTAACGAATGACCTTACTTCATGAGAAGCAGCCACTCCACCTACACATAAAACTATGAGGTTATGAGTGTATAGTTTAGTGAATGGTCTGGGACAGTAACTCACTGACAGCCTAACTTGTTCAACAATTCTTTTAGATCTTAACATACTTTTCAGACCTTTATATATTTAACCCTACCTTTTGTAAGCAAACATGACTTAAAGTAATCACAACTGTAAAAATGCAATCTTTTATCTTATCTCAGAAAATTGAAAGAGAAGCATATTTTTCCTTTTGTCAGCTTGAGGAAATAAAACATTTAGATGATACAATGACTTTTGCTAAAATGGTATCTAAATATTTTTCAGCGAGGACAGTGTTTGAATTCATGGGAAGAAGGCATCTGTTAACTGTACTGATGATTTTGGTATAGCCTCATCTTGAGCCTAGTATTATAATCAGTGCCCTTTTTATAAAATCTCTTCATTAACAAAGGCTGTTACACAAAGTCAGTCTGTGTTTTTTTATTAAACATAAATTATACTTAACAGTTCACCATGCTTCTATCTTCATAATTATGTTTTAAAACAATATCATCATTTCTTACTACCCTAAAAATTCATTAAATGAAAGTTTGATGTTCCCTAATAAAAGAAACATATAAGTAACTCATAAGCAACTAGTAATACCTGATGATTTTGTCTGACTCCCACGTTCACAGTTATACCATTAGAAGAAAGTCTTTATTTGCACAGAAACTCCTTTTTATAGACACAGATGCTAAAGAATGTTCAGAAGGGCTTGAAGAAGTCAGTAATAATGACTGTCTTACTATACTAAAGAAGGATGCATTCATCTCACGTTACAGTAGCGAGAAGTGAATGATGGAACATTGAAACAGTGATCAGCTGGGATGCTTATGTTATGAATTTCCATGTTATGAATGTGTCTATCTGTGTATCTTATCAAAAGTAGTTAAGCTTTTTAAAGAATTTTGTAAGCATTCCCTTAAGAATTCTGCCATTCATTCTATTCACTTCATTTTTGTATTAATCTCACATATCTCCTCTTACTCCTCCACAGTCAGATCCTTCTCTTGTGAATGCACTTTATTTTTCACATTAATTTCCTTTTTATCTGAAAAATCTCTTAAGGCAGAAATCCTGGCTGCCTCTGCTGAGGAAGCAATAAACAGTTTAAATCAGTTGTATTGGTTTATTCTACTTTTAAAAAATATATATTGATTTGCTCAGAGCACATTTATTTGAACATTAATCAAAAAAAATTATGCCAAGGGCCGGCCCGGTGGCGCACTGGAGAGTGCCCTGCTTGGGAGCGCGGTGGCGCTCCCACCGAGGGCTTGGATCCCATGTGGAGACCGGTTCCCGCTCACTGGCTGAGCGCGTTGCGGGCACAACACCGAGGGTTGCGATCCCGTTGCCGGTCAGTAAAAAAGACAAAAAAGGAAAAAAAAAAATTGTGCCAAAAATAGTATCTATAAGCTTATATAAGATTCTGGTATATTCTGTTTTACATTTTCATGTGGGTAAAAGTATTCTTGAAGGCATGAAGTTCTTTCTTATTTCCCTCCTACTTTTAATTTTGTTTCGAAAAGTGCTGAAACCTAAAAGTCTGCTTGCATTGACTTGCTACATCATATATAATATTCTTTTGCTTCTCTATCCATCTCTATCTTCAGGGCATCTTTATTTTTATCATTTTCATCAGAAATTATATTAAATTTGGCTTATAATTTTGATACATTCATCTATTCCTACATGTGTATATATTTTTTCAATATGCGAGGAATTTCTCTGATACTGTGCTGTGTGTACTGCACTGTGTATAGTTTTATTAGTTTTATCTTTTTTTTAAAAGAAGGCTATTGTTTATTCTGCAGTAATTTTATAGTTCAGTTGACTGTGCCTTTGGATAATATGGGTGAGAGGGATTAGATGCTTTTTTTATGGTCTAGAGACGTTCTGTGATATAACTTTCTTGTGTGTTTGCTCGATTTTTTCAGATGGAAAAATTAATATTTTTGTTGTGAACATCAAGATGCTGTTATATGGCACTCTGAGATCCCAAGTGAAAATTAAATATGGCATATATAAAATAATCGTACAGCCACTATTCTACTTCAGTCAGTCAGATTCAAAGTATTTTGGTTGTTTTATGGATCCTGTGAACATCAATCACAAAGTTTCATCTAGTAGATAATTGTAGGTGCAATTGAGGAAATACTTTTGCAAAGACCATTAATAGGTCATGAAATAATGAACTGCTTATTTTATTCTGCTTTTATTCCTCCCAAGGTATAAAATAATTACTGGAAAGCCTTCTGGTGCAATATCTGGAGTACAGAAAGCAGAAAATGGACCAATCGACTGGAGTAGAGACATGCCTGTCTCTTGTAGTCTTTCTCGGTAAATTATAGTGTATCTAATTCTTATTTTTTGCACTTTGGTGTTCAAAATTTTTGTTGCCTAAAATCGCAGATACTCAATTACTTAAGTGTAGTTAGGTCTTATTTTCATTAGATGTTATTAAAGCATGGGCTTTGGTATGATTTTGCGTTTCTGGTGATGTAAAGATTTATTCTGAGCTATATAAATAATTTTCCCAGATCTCTATTAGGACATAGGCCATACATTTTTGAGATTGCTAATTATTGGTCTTAGAGTTCCTCCCAATGTGGTGATACCTCTCAGGACCTTGGTATCTTTTTTTTTTTCCTTTTTGTCTTTTTTTGTGTCTGGCAACGGATCACAACCCTCAGTGTCACACCCGTACCAGACCGGGACCGGCAACGGGATCGCAACCCTCGGTGTCGCGCCCGCACCTCACTCAGCCAGTAAGCGGGAACCGGTCTGTATGTGGGATCCGAACCCTCAGTGGGAGCGCCGCCGTGCTCCCAAGCGGCGCACTGTAGCAGTGCGCCACCGGGCCGGCCCCAGGACCTTGGTATCTTTTGTACTAACTTCCATATTGATGGACCACAAATAATGGTGTAGATATGAGTAAATTTCTCAACTGGAGTTGTGAAAAACAAACCACTGAGAACTCAAACAAATTATATTGTCAAATAAGAATCCTATTATCAAAAAGAAAGAATTAAGGCAAAAGAAAATAAAAGTAGAAAGTAAATGATTTTAGATTTTATTCTGGAAATAAAGCCAAGACACTTATATCAGTATTTAGAATTTGTGACTACTGAATTAACTTCCATTTTTCCTGAGTGTGGTAGTTATATAATTTAAAAGTGGTTACACACAGGTTATAGTTTACTGGCTTAGCTCCTATTATAAGCTATAAATGACTGCTGGCATTCCCAGATTAACATTCTCATAGCTTTGAAAGCCCAGTGAGAAGAAAAACTTCCTTTCCCAATTGTTTTCATAAAGATTTCTGGGTTGATTCTCATTGAACTAGCTCATACTACCACCTGGCCATCTCCAGTCAATCTTAGTAATCAAACCCAGCTGTCATGTCTGTCTCTGCACAGGGAGTGCTGTTACAGAGTGGGGATGTTGGAATCTCTTACAAAAGAAGGGAGAATGGGCCCATTAGGCAAAAATAAAAAGTGTCCAGTATATTCTTTAAAAACTGTTGGCAGATAAGGAATTATTCCAGTGTCTGTCACATAGCCAAATGTATATTTTGAAGACTATTTGAAATCCATAATTGGGAGGCTATTTGAACATGCTTTATAATGTGGTAAAAAGCATGAGAAAAAATAAAGGTCCTTCCACTAATTTTTAAAAAGTATATAAGCTTTTTAGTCAAAGATTATTCCTTGTTGAATTGGCACTAATTGATTGCTAGATTATTATCATAATTTTACTTCCTAAAAAGGCATATAAATTCAACCTTTATATATTGGAGTGCCTTATTACAAGGATGTTAAAGGTCCTTTGATGCTGGATATTAAACCATTATCTTATCCTTATGACCATCTGGTTCTAAACTACTGATCTCACCTGGATAGCCATGTAAATACAATTTTATAATGTGTTTGGAAAAGTGAGGAAACTTGGGAAGGAGAGAATTAAGAAAATAATCAGTAAAAGGTAAGTTAACATAAAAATGCTATATAATCCCTGACTCATTGACAAGTGATATTAAACAGAGATTATCTGGCTTTCTGAAAAGTTGGCAGATTTTAATTTTTTAAATTAATCTAATATAATAATATTTCCTTTGATTTGTTGGTAAATGTTATGATTTTGTACCTAAACAAAATATGACATATTTACTCTTCAAGTAACTTTTTTTAATACTATTTTAGGGGTCTTCAGGCTCTACTTACCCCTGTTCTTGCAAACATTCTTGAAGCTGATCAGGAAAAGTGTTGGGGTTTTGACCAATTTTTTGCAGAAACTAGTGATATTCTTCACCGAATGATAATTCATGTTTTTTCACTACAACAAATGACAGCTCATAAGATTTATATTCATAGCTATAATACGTAAGTACTTCTTTGTATTTTCTTTTTATGTCAACATATTGTGTTATATAATAAATATTTTCCTAAATTAGGAGAAGAAATAGAAAAGATGCCCTGAACTTCACCAAAGTTACCTACTTCCTACTTGGAAAATTATGCTTGAGTGCTTAGTAAATTTCTTTTCACTTTGGAGTAAAAGGATTAATTTTCTAATTTTCTAAAATTTACAGGTAAATTAGTTTGTTCTTTAACTGCAAATGTTACAAGACTACCATGCCATCTTTCAAATTACATAATCACATACCACAAATAGCATCTACTAATAAATAAGCTGGGTTTTATTGAGTACTCTGCTGTCAGTTTAAAAATATTAAAGCCTAAGTCTTAAGTACAATTTCCGAGGTTATTATTTGCATATGTGGTATAAATCATTTAGTGGGTGCTGGAGAATCAATGTTTGTTTTACATAAACAAAAACATATTAAACCCATGTGGTAAAAAATCTACCCATGTGATAAAACTGCATATAACTAAATACATACTACACACACACATACATTCACTCTTGCATGTAAAACAGGAAATCTGAGTAAGTTAGGTGGATCGTATCAATGTTAATATCCTGGTTGTGATATTTTACTATATGCAAGATTCTGCCATTCGGGAGAAACTGGATGAAGGGTATATATCATCTCTCAGTATTATTTCTTACAACTGTATGTGAATATATAGCACTTTCAAAACAAAATGTTTCTTAAAATGAAGGGCGGAGAAACATTATACCCATTCTATATGCCTTAGTTTCTGTTTTGACAGAGTTCAAATAGCAGTTTTGAACTCTGTCAAAACTCATAAACTCATAAAACTCATTAAAAGGGACTCTTACTGGTAATTAAGGAATAAAATCAATTAGATAAAATAATATTTTAGATATTAATATCCTATATATCTATATCCAACAATATATAAACATTACACATATAAATAATACAATAATATTATATTGGAAATCTAATATTATATTAGATTACAGTATATTATTTGTCTTTGGCACTTACTGGCTGAATAAATATTCATTACAGTTAGGTGTTGGCCATTATTTTCATTTTAATAGTATATTAGGATTCTTCAGAAAGTTCATGAAAAAATAGAATTAAAAGATAATACAATTCATTCTTTGGGCTTTTAAAAAGTAAAAAAAGAAAAAAAAAAAAAAAAAACTTTTTATTTAATTTTTTTTTTTTTTTCTTTTTAAAAGCCCAAAAAAAGAATTTTTTTTTTTTTTTCTTTTTAAAAGCCCAAAAAAAGAATTTTTTTTTTTTTTTCTTTTTAAAAGCCCAAAAAAAGAATTTTTTTTTTTTTTTCTTTTTAAAAGCCCAAAAAAAGAATTTTTTTTTTTTTTTCTTTTTAAAAGCCCAAAAAAAGAATTTTTTTTTTTTTTTCTTTTTAAAAGCCCAAAAAAAGAATTTTTTTTTTTTTTTCTTTTTAAAAGCCCAAAAAAAGAATTTTTTTTTTTTTTTCTTTTTAAAAGCCCAAAAAAAGAATTTTTTTTTTTTTTTCTTTTTAAAAGCCCAAAAAAAGAATTTTTTTTTTTTTTTCTTTTTAAAAGCCCAAAAAAAGAATTTTTTTTTTTTTTTAAAGATGACCGGTAACCCTTGACTTGGTGTTGTCAGCACCGCACTCTCCCGAGTGAGCCACGGGGCCGGCCCTTCATTAACTTTTTGAAGTACCTCATACTTGAACTTAAAAAGTCCACCCAAGCCTGAGCCAAATCACAACAGAGGCTTGTGGCAGAGCCAAATTAAAACATTGCTGCTGAAATGTGTCTTTGATTTCATAGGTCTATTGAGGGGGAATCTACCTTTTCCTTTTTCCCCAAAATGTCATTTTGAAAATACCTGGTTTGTAATAACATATATGCTAATAATATTGATTTGATCAGCATATGTCAACGTTGAACCCCCAAAATATGTATAATCAATTATGATTCAATAAAAAAAAATACTTGGTTTTATTATGTAACAAATATTATATAGTCATATTGCAAGTACTGTTTTCAGTTCTTTACATATTCAAGTCATTTAATCCTTACAACAGTTCTGTGAGGTTGGTACTGTTATTATTATTTCCATTTTACTGATGAGGAAACTTAAGCGCAGGGGAGTTAAGTCACTATGTGACATAAGTGAAGAGCTAGGATGTGAAACCAGGTGTCTGACTCCGAGTCATTGCTTTTAACTCTCTGCTATGTTGGCTCCCCATTTTTTAATATTGATAATCCTGTATATTATCAGGTATATATTACACAGGTATCCAACCAAAAATATTTTAGAATTGATTACTATATGGACAGGTTATGTGGAATTTTCAGTTTAATGGATTTTATAATGTTCGCATTAACAAAGCAGTGTTTATATGGACTGGTCATGATCCTGGAAATATCACTTAGAAATCAATGTTGCAATCATTTGAAGAGAACAGATTTTCTCTCTCATTTTATCCCCAATTATGTTGTTTTTTTAAAATTTTTCTCATACAGTGCTACTGTATTTCATGAATTGGTGTATAAACAAACCAAAATTCTTTCTGCAAATCAAGAACTTATTTATGAAGGACGACGCTTAGTCCTAGAACCTGGAAGACTGGCACAGCATTTCCCTAAAACTACTGAGGAAAATCCCATCTTTGTAGTAAGCCGGGAACCCCTGAGTACCATAGGATTAATGTATGAAAAAAGTAAGTTAGGATTTTTCTTGATGTTCTTACTAACCGTTAAAAAAAAAAAAAAAAAAGCCTGCCATTGTAAAAATGTTTGTCATCTTCACAAAGTTGATGATGACATTAATGTAGAACTGTCATAAACATTAAAATTTTGTAAATTAGTTGATAGAGAATAGTAGTAAAGTTGAAAGCCTCACAGACATGATTTGACTTCAAATATTTTGTTTCAGAAAATGGTAAAATTGTTTGTTGTGTACATTTTAAGGTAACTTTTCTTTTAATGTTTTGCTAACACTCAAAAGAACCTTTCATATCATAAATTTCAGCAGATATTTATTGTGTCCAGTGTGTATAGGACATTGTGCCAGGCTTTAGAGTCTAAGAAAAATTAGATCTGTGTTTTTGGAATCTTTTGAATTATTCATCCTACAGGTGGAAAAAAATGAATTATCCAGATTTTTATATTCCTATTTCGAACTTTGAGATTTGATTTAGATATAAAGAGAAGCACTGTATTGGAATATATTTAAGAAAAAAATAAAACTCCTTAGAAATATTGGAGGTAATTTGTGAGGGAACGAGCATTATTGTTTCAAGTAGTTTTTATTAAGCAGGAAAAGTACACTAAAGAGTTTTGCCACTAATGTTTAATTTAGATGTTCTTTTTGCTATATTCAAAATTATTCAAAATTTTTTATTTCTGATTTTAAGTGTTTTACTTCATATTTCAGTTTCCCTCCCTAAAGTACATCCACGTTATGATTTAGACGGGGATGCTAGCATGGCTAAGGTTAGTATTTAATTGGATCACTATGTAAACATCTGAATTTAAATTATCCTGTCAATATGTGGAAACAGGAAAATGTATTGTGTCTTAATATATGCCTAATGACTTAGGAAATTATTCATTTAAATTGTTATCCTTTCCAAGTTATTTTGTTTTTTCTTCTTTCTATCCTTTTTCATACTCATTATAAGAAAATTCTTTTGGGCCGGCCCGTGGCTCACTCGGGAGAGTGTGGTGCTGATAACACCAAGGCCATGGGTTCGATCCTATGTAGGGATGGCCGGTTAGCTCACTGGCTGAGCGTGGTGCTGACAACACCAAGCCAAGGGTTGAGATCCCCTTACCGGTTATCTTTTAAAAAAAGAAAAAAAAAGAAAATTCTCTTCATTGAGACTGTGCTTGTTTAGATAATGTTAAGGATGAAATATGTATCACAGTTATATCTATCCTTAGCTTTTAGAAATTGGTAGCTTATTATGTTTTTAATTAATCTTATAGAAATGTATAAGGTTGAGAAATCTTGTATAAGTTTTTTTTACCCTGTACCACAGTTAGCACCAAATATTGACATCTTAAATTTCTTCATTAGGCAATTACAGGGGTTGTGTGTTATGCCTGTAGAATTGCCAGTACCTTGCTGCTTTATCAGGAATTAATGCGAAAGGGTATACGATGGTTGATGTAAGTAACAGATTGAAATTTTAAAATTGATCATGTAGACCTCATAAATAACTGGTAATCACTGCCTCATTGATATTTGACCTCTTCAAATTAGTTAGGGTCGGGTTCTTGGTTTTTATTATAATACATTTGTTTCACATGTACGTTACAAAACATTTAGCAACTATGTTTTCATTTGAGTCCTACAATAACTCTGTGAAACAGCTAGGAACAATAGTATCCTGAATTTTAAAGCTTACATTGCACTGTATGATGTGATGGGAAATGAATTCCTTTTCTAAAGACCTTGACTTGATTGTCATTTCACTATCTTGGAAGGCTTTGGCATTGTAATCCAATACAGTCTGTACTTTCTAGGGTTTAAGTCCTCAGAATCTTCCTCTATTTTCTACCTTTTTCCCAAATGAAGTACACACTCACTTTTTTTTACAGCATTCTTGAAATGTAATTCACACACTGTATAATTCACCCATTTAAAGTGTACAATTTAGTGGTTTTTAGTATGTTCACTGAGTTATGCAACCATCACCACTAATTTTAGAACATTTTCATCACCCCAAACCACCCAACCCTAGGCAACAACTAATGTACTTTGTCTCTGTAGATCTGCCTATTCCAGACATTTCATATAAAGGGAATTATACGATGTGAGTATACACTCACCTTGACAAGCAATTTAAAAGTTAATTTTTTAAACTAAATCACTTCATGTAGTTATTATAGATCAGAATATTGATCATATAGTTAAATATTCTCTTCCTCAAAGTGACCCTAAGAAATGTAAGATGGATATGACCTTGACCTTTTTTAAGCTTCCATGATTTATAGATATCATTTCATTATTCTTGTTCTTATCTCTTTTTTAGACTCATTATTTTGTGTTTAGTTTTATGTGAAACCCATAAATTTGTGCTTGTAATATTTTTTAAAGTGTTCACATATCCAGTTTCTAAGCCTATGCTTTTCTATTTCCATTAAAAGTCCTCCTTGTGGGCTGGCCGGTTAGCTCAGTTGGTTAGAGCATGGTGCTGATAACACCAAAGTCCAGGGTTTGATCCCTGTACCAGCCAGCCACTAAAAAAACGAAAGAAGCCACCTTGTTTTTACTAGTTTCTGGAAAAACTTAAGTGTACTAACCGCTTTCATTTATCTCTTTCCATTATCTACCAATCACTGATCCATGGATCTTTTACTCCTTTTACTTGTTAGTTTATAGTTTAATAACTCATGAGAAAAGTTTTTAATGTAGGCCACTGTGGGCAAACTTTTTCTTTAAAGGGTCAGTCAGTAAATGCTTTAGACTTTGTGGGCCTCATGTGGTCTCATCTTTGTTTTTATTTGGTTTTACAAACTTTAAAAATGTAATGTTAGGGACGGCCCATGGCTCACTCGGGAGAGTGTGGTGCTGATAACACCAAGGCCCCGGGTTCGGATCCCATATAGGGATGGCCGGTTCGCTCACTGGCTGAGCGTGGTGCTGACAACACCAAGTCAAGGGTTAAGATCCCCTTACCGGTCATCTTTAAAAAAAAATAAAATAAATAAAAAATAAAAATGTAATGTTAGCTCGTGAGCTGTACAGAAACAGCTCTCACATCTTAGTTTGTTGATCCTTGATATAGACCAAAAGCCCTTTAATCATATATTATTTAATAAGTCATCCTTCCTCAGAGATCATATTAATTGGTTTAAAGTACAAATCAGACAGCAGTCTACTGTCAGTAGTAAAAATTAATTTTGTTGGTATAAATGTAGTGCTTATCACTTATTTGTGTGATTGTAGATTAATTTTTATTCGTTATTATAATTTTAATGCCTTACGTTTCTAAACTGTTAACCTAATAAGTAGTGATGGTTTGTGAAAATATAAATGCCCTAGATATGTATAAGGGTCACAGAAATGCTTCTAGTTATAGTGTTCCAAAAAGTGTGATTTGGCTTTCATAATATATCAAGAATGTTGTTCTGAAATGTGCTTGAACAGTAATATAGCATTCTAATTAGTGATAGGAAAGAAAAAGTAGTTTCTTAGATAAACTAATGGGAATAATATTATTTTTTTAGTGAATTAGTTAAAGATGACTACAATGAAACTATTCACAAAAAGACAGAAGTTGTGATTACATTGGATTTCTGCATCAGAAACATTGAAAAAACTGTTAAAGTGTGAGTAGATTACTTTCTTACAAGAAGCAGTAAAATATGAAAAGTTGTTCCATTTCTGTTTATGTGGTTATCCTTGGCACGATATGGCATGCTATGCAAGTGTTTGTGTTAGCTTAGTGGTTACTTCATTACAAAGGCAAAACTACCAGTTTTCTCAGTAAGAAATGACCATCATCTCTTTATTGGCATTTGATTCCTCCCTTTGTGAAAGAAAAGGTAGTAGGAGATAGAAACATCTCATTTCTATCTTGCAAAGCAGAAACTGAATAGGAAAATGTAAGACCTGAAATCAACCAAGTGTTAACCTAGAAGAAATACATTAGAGAAAAAAAAATCTCCAAATCTGTTGAGTTTACTTGGAAATAGAAATAAGATTATAATCCAGAATGCACACCATGGCAAGCCACGAACACATGCAGTGAGGAGAGGGTAAGAGAAAGCTGTCATTGGCAAAAAGGGAGAGGTTCACGAAGCTGCTTGGAAACAGCTTATTGGTTTCAGAGGCTCAAAGATTTGTTGTCACTTCATTGGTTGACATGCCATTACTGAGCAGTTTCTTCTTGAAGCATCGTATCTGAATTACCACAGTTCTAAAGACTGTCTAATGATGAACTTTGTCACAGAAACATGTTGAGTACGTGCAAAGCAGGAGCTTTGTGAAGGACGTGAAAGACATGAAAGAGTTTTTGTTGGATTTTTAGAAGGTCCTTGGAAACAGTTCTTATCTCAAACAAGCAAACATGAGCCCCCTCCTTCATGAATTTCCTGGCTCTATTTTGTCTGGGTCCAACAGAAAGTGATGTTATCAACTTTCACAAAAGGAAGTAGAAAGAGGTATTCTAGAACAGCCTTTTGGTAGTATTTTTGGAATTTAGGAATTACTTTTAGTTTATTCTTATTAATCTTATCCCTGAGAATGTCTTTTTAAACTGCCCTCTTTCTAGGCTATATTATTTGTACTGCAGAAGAAATATAATAAATAATAAATATATAATAAATATAATAAATTAATGTTTACTGTTGGCCTCCATTAATTCTGAAATCTAATATTTTTACTATTATTGTGGCATAAAATTATTTGAAATTAATTTGCCTTTCTATTTTATCCCTTAATCTGCAAATTTATAAGTAGAAGTACGTAAAATTTCTTCTTGAGGAAGACATTGGTGTTTCCTTAGAATCTGCTTGCTTATAGACTTTGAATTAATTTTTTATCCTTTAATGATTATGATAATAGAAACAAATATAATTTATAAAACATCTTTTTAAGTGTATGTATTCATTATACTCATTTATTTTTTCCTGTGACTTTTCATACAGATATGAAAAGTTGATGAAGATCAACCTAGAAGCAACAGAGTTAGGTGAAATTTCAGACATACACACCAAATTGTTGAGAGTAAGTATTTAGAAAATAATGAAAATTGTAAGCTTATAGTCTATTCCTTTGCTGGCAACATTAGATTTAAACTTTTCTAGAGAGATGTTTCTAAAGATCTCCTGAGAGAGAGTAGCCTTTTCCCATCTTTAGGAACTTCTTACAATATTTAAAAAGCCTTACTGCCATGAATTCTGTATAACATTTCCAAATGCCTGCTGTACTTTAAACTCATCTCTCTCTCCCTTTTTGTTTTTTAAATTCAAAATGCTCTTGTGTTGCTGCTGTGGCAATTAAAGCAGGTTCATAAATGTAATTTAACATACAGTTAAAATGCAGAGTGCTTTTAAATTTATTTAGAAATAGATGCAAGTTAGGAAAATATCAGATTTTTTCTAAAATACAAAGTAAGGAAAGGAAGATTTGGGATCCTCAAGGCAGTGGAATTTTTTTTTTTTTTTTTTTAAAGATGACCAGTAAGGGGATCTTAACCCTTGACTTGGTGTTGTCAGCACCACACTCACCCAATGAGCTAACCGGCCATCCCTATATGGGATCCGAACCCGTGGCCTTGGTGTTATCAGCACCACACTCTCCCGAGTGAGCCACAGGCCAGCCCCAGCAGTGGAATATTTCTATAACAGAAAAAGAAATTAGGGGGCCAGCCCCGTGGCTCACTCAGGAGAATGGAGCACCGGTAGTGCTGAGGCCGCAGGTTTGGATCCTATATAGGGAAGGCCAGTGTGCTCACTGGCTGAGTGTGGTGCAGACAACACCATGCCGAGGGTTGTGATCACCTTACCAGTCAGAAAAAAAAAAAGAAAGAAAAAAAAATTAGGACACAAGTCTATACTCTGCTGAAAAATACAATAGAATTTCAGGGAGTTTCTGGATCTCTTATTAAAATGTATTGTAGAAGAGCACAGAATTATGTATTGTCAGAGCTGATTATTAATCCCAGATCTGTTTCTATTTACCTACCCACTGCTGGCTGGCTGCTTAAGTAAGGCCTTTAGTTCTTTGCATCCTTGGTTTCTTTTTCTCTAAAACGGGCAGTTTCTTACTCTGCTTATCTCACAGGTTGTTGTTCCAATTAAATAAGAAATAAAAATGCTGTACTCCTGCAGACTTTTAGTCAGTATTTGAAGTATTATTTTATGAAATGGATGTTAAATTAAAAGTGAACAGGAACTTGATATAGTATCCTTTTCCTCTTTCCAGCGTAGGTTAATTTTTAATTATTTCTTTTCCTCAGTTTTAGATCTCCTAGAACAGTGGTTTTCAAAATATGAGTCACAAACTACTAGTAGGTAGTGAAGTTTAGTACATTACAATAAGCAGTGTTTTTAAATGGAATAGAATAGAATATGTCAGAATGCATCACACACAATTAGGTAATCACCATTCTCTGAAACCTTTGGTTAAGTTATATATACATTCTAAGTATTACTGAGTTAAAACAAGGTGAATTTCTTACTGTGGGTCGTGATCAAAAATGTTTGAAAAATATTGCTGTAGGATAAAGAGATAAAAAAAGAAACAAGAAATGTCTTCTCTAGTATTTTTCTGTATGTAAATAAAGGCAGTCATATTGTTATAAAGTATTTTGTGTTCTTTCTCTGTTTCTGTCTGAGAACTTGATTTGCCAGCTAGTAGGCCTGATGGACACTTATTTCCAATGCCAGTATTGTTTGAGCACTTTCAGTCAAAATTATGTGTTTTCTTTTGGGGAACCTAAAGTACTTCTCATTTGTATGACATTTCTGTGAGGTTCAGATTTTTTTATGAGAATTGACATGTGGATGATTGAATAGTTTAAAGTCATGGAAATCAGGATTTCTGACTTCAAGCCAGTTATTTTTCACTAGATTTCAATGTTTATCCCCATAACTTGTTGAATTGTTGGAGCTCCTTTACCAGTAGAATCTTTAAAAAAAACTTTCCCACCATAAAAATTAAATTTATTAGTAAAAAGATACCACATATGCTCACCACCCCAAAAAATTGATTATTAGAAGTTTTGTTCCATATCCTGCAGGAATGATTCTTATGTTGGTGCCTAGATCAGCAGCATCAGCCTCACATGAGAACTTCTTTCTCAACAAAATTTTACAAATTTGTGGGCCTCAACCCAAACCTGTTGAATCAGAAACTCCAATGGTAGTACCCAGAATCATTGTTTTAACAAGTCTTGCAGGTGATTTTGATGCTGCTAAAATTTTGACAGTCATTATTTTCATTTTCTATTGTATATGTTATTAATTGATTATTGATAGAAACATATAATGTTATTTTAATTTTTTGAATAATGTTATATCATAGACATTTTCCAGGGTTTTTTGTCTATAATAGTATAGCTATAATATTGCAGCCAATGAATTTGTTACAGTCTTGCTTATCATCCCCCTATTGTTGGTCCTTCAGGTTGGTTGCTATTTTTCACTCTTCTATGTAATGCTGTATAAGAAATAACTTTGTCCCATAAACTCGTTTCCATATTTTGAATGTATAATTTAACACATTCTAAACATTAATATTAAAGACATAAAGCAAAAAAGTAAGACACATATTTGACTATATAAAAATGTAAGATCTCGGGTGTTAAAAAAATAATGATAAAAAGCAAACAAGTTGGGAAAACGAGATAAAGGGTTTTTTTTATAAAAATAGCTTATACAAATTAATAAAGAAATATTAAATCTGCAATAAATAGATAAGTAAAGAACAGGTAGAAACAATTTACAAATGAAGAAAATATATCTAGTGAATAAACTCTTGAAAAAAATGTTCAGCCACAATGGTAATAGAAAATGGCATATTCTAATAAGATACCATTTTTGTCTTTCAAATCATCAAGGCTTAAAAAATTATACCAGTGCTGACAAGAATGTGGTAAAAAAAAAAAAAGGTGCCCTGGTTTGTTTATTGTTAGTTGACACTGCTACTTAAAATTTTGTTTGAAAAGCAATACTGTGTATTAGGACCCTTAACATATTTAGATATATTCATCCTTTAAGTCTAACCTTCATCCTGTCTTCATTAAATTTTACAAATACTCAGTTCTGTGGTTGATAAATGATAAATTTACTAAGCTTAAAATGAATGGGATCTTAGATAGGTTTCTTTTCATTTTCTGTTTTTAAGAGGAGTTGCTTTTCTTTGACCTCTAAACAGAGAGCACAAATCTTACGCACCTATGCTTTATACTTGGGACTGTGCTAATGGTTCTCCTATTTAGTTTTCACAACAACTCTATGAGATATAGAGTATTAAACATTTTTTACAGATAAGGAAACAGAAGGTTAATTGAGTGATTAAAAGTATTTTACATTTTTTTTTTTTTTTTGTCTTTTTCCGTGTCCGGCAACGGATCGCAATCCTCGGTGTCGCCCCCGTACCGGACCGGGACCGGAAACGGGATCGCAACCCTCGGTGCTGCTCCCGCGCCTCGCTCAACCAGTGAGCGGGAACCGGTCTGTATGTGGGATCCGAACCCTCGGGCGGGAGCGCCGCCACGCTTCCCAAGCGGCGCACTATCCAGTGCGCCACCGGGCCGGCCCAAAAGTATTTTACATTTTTTTTTTTAAAAGGGTATATACTGTCTGAAATATTTTGTAAAATGTATTAACACTGGTTAGTCTCACATTTTATCATATCATACTGTTTGTGGAAATCAGCCTAAGAAAGTGCTCTTGTGTTTAAATATGGAAATAATTACTCTGCCTTTGAATTGAAGGAATCTACAAAAGAAATGTGGTCCAGACTTTAGACTCCGTTGGCTTAAAAAATTATACCAGTGTGATTATCATTTCTGACTTACGGCAATCTGGATCTGAACCCATTAGTTTTATTTAGCTTTCCAGTTCTCAGGGAACAATAGAAACCAGTCTTCAGGATATCGACAGCAGATTATCTCCAGGTGGATTGCTGGCTGATACATGGGCGCATCAAGAAGGCACTCATCCAAAAGATAGAAAGTATGTTATAGCTTTATGGGTAATTTCTGCTTTTATTATTAAATGTCCTTCTATATTGACTCAGTTAATTTATTTGAGTTTTTCTTCCTTAAATAGTGTAGAAAAACTGCAAGTCCTGTTAAATTGCATCACGGAAATTTACTATCAGTTCAAAAAAGACAAAGCAGAACGTAGTAAGTAAAATTTGCTATTTGTTAATTTAACAAATCAGCCTTAGTAGTTGTAATTAAGTAGTATTAATCCAGTGTATTTGTAAGGGTGGCTACTTATTTGTTTAGCGATATGATTTTGTCAGGAAAGAAGTTGAATGTACTAAAAATTGTTCTTCAACCTTTTGAGTTTTTATTTTACTTTATTTTTTGGCTGCTGGCCAGTACAGGGATAGAACCCTGGACTTTGGTGTTATCAGCACCATACTCTGACCAACTGAGCTAACAGCCCAGCCCTTTCTGAATATTTTAAATCAGGGTCAAGAACTCCAAAACCTCTAGAGGTCGGCAGGTAACAGAAAGGAGTGAGGTTGACTGGTGAGGGCTGAGGAGAACCCCACCTAAAGGAAAGAGTCACTACTCAGATTCACTTAACATGTTGCCCAATCTTCCCATTTCTCAAGAGAAGATAGAAACACAGGTTTTGTTAGAAATATCCTGATTTTTAAATGTCGGCGGTTAGGTTTTTTTTCCTAATGTTAACACCTTGCAGACCAAGTAAAAGCATCTGTGGGCCATATGTATCCTGTGGGCCACAAGTCTGACATCTGCTTCAAACTCTTAGCCTTTTTGAAGCAATAATCTCTTTTATGAGTCTGTGTTAACGAAAGTAATATATTTTCTTATTTCTAGGACTTGCTTATAATGAAGAACAAATCCACAAATTTGATAAGTAAGTATCCAGATTATGTTTAATAATTGGTTATTTTGGGTGCAGTTTTGGTTATCTTTGTTAATATGATTCTTCTTAAACTTGTAATTAATTACAATAAAAAATTACTTTTAGTCTTATATGTGTGCACATTTTAGAGCCCCACTCACCTGGTTCCTGATTGGGAGGTTACTATGACAGGAGAATGAGGGGAGAGAAAGATCACCATTTCACTCAGTAGTCTTCTGCCTCATGCGCTCTGATTGTAGGAGGACAGATAATAGAGAGTGTAGGCAAGGATAGATTTAACCACCTTCTTTAACCTCATTCAATAAGTATTTTTGAACATTCTCTATTTTGAACCTTCTCTTTCTCCTTTTGCTATAATGTAAACCTTTGTTTTCTACTGTAAATATTCTAAAGCCACAACTATCATTACAGGAAACATAAGTTTCATATATTTGAAAGTTTTAAATAGTATTGGAAGTAGAAACAGTGAAGTTGGTTTAAACCTCCTCGATTTTTTTCTACATTACAGACAAAAACTGTATTACCATGCAACAAAAGCTATGGCCCACTTTACAGATGAATGTGTTAAAAAGTACGAAGCATTTTTGGATAAGTCAGAAGAATGGATGAGGTAAGTAAACTTGTTTTGGGGTGATTAGTAGTTGACTGAACAATATAATGTATACTGTATATTTCAAGTAAGAATATTTTACTAGACTGCTTATTAATTGATTCTTTTTGGTTTTCAGAAAGATGCTTCATCTTAGGAAACAGTTATTATCTCTAACTAATCAGTGTTTTGATATTGAAGAAGAAGTTTCAAAATATCAAGACTATACTAATGAGGTACAGCTATCAAAAGTGTCTAGAAAAAAAGCTTTATTCCCTTTAGGAAAAAAATTTTTAAATTCTTCTCAGTTTATTTCTGATAATAATTGAGAAGGGAGAAATGGGACATAATGTGCCTATATTCTGCTCCAATCACCCATTATTTATATGTATTTTGAGCCAGGTTTTAAGACTTTAGATGTTTTATAACGTGTTTTATTCCTTTATCGCATATAAGAAAAGTTTTTTAAAAAGATGTCAGTTTATGTATTGTATCATTGGTGGTTCTGAAATAGAAGTGTAAAGTTATAAAGGACTTATTAAAAGCTGTAACACTTGATTTAAGATCTGTAGTAAGTACTTTTGTTCTGCAATTGATGTGGTTTTTGATGCTTTAGTTACAAGAAACTCTGCCTCAGAAAATGTTTGCAGCCTCCAGTGGAATCAAACATACCATGACCCCAATTTATCCAAGTTCTAACACATTAGTGGAAATGACTCTCGGGTAAGACTCTTCTCATTTGGTAACTATAATGTTGCCATTTGCTTTTATTTCAGTTTGTGATCTTGCCCCTATATTTTGAAATTTTTTATGTTATGAATACAATGTTTGTTAATCTTATTTAATGACTAGTTAAATCTAGGAAACTGAAACTAATAAAATTCTAAAACATTTGCACATTTTCTTGAGCAGAGATGCTTATTTATCTTTATTTCATACGTATAGTATGAAGAAATTAAAGGAAGAGATGGAAGGGGTGGTTAAAGAACTTGCTGAAAATAATCATATTTTAGAAAGGTGAGTAATGCAAAAATTAATGTTATATTGTAATTTTATATGAAGTTGAGTACATATACATCTATACTTGCACCTGTCTGCCTGCCTGTACCAATAGGGTAAGCAGTGGGAAAGAGACATAAAGTCAGAGCCCTTATGTTTTTCTCTCCCAGTATGATTGTGAATCTGTGATGACTTTTAACAGTTGATTGGTTTGACTTTATAGAAGCACTGGTTAATAGAATTATTTACTTATTTGAATCAGATTGTGAAAACCAAATTTTTTCATGTTATTTTTCTTAACACTTGTTCATAATTTTCAATTTTAGTAATCAGATTTTCTTATAAGATATACCAGCACTCTAATTGGTGCTGTAACTTACAGAGCCCTTTGCAAACCTCCTTGCAAGTTAGTGCTGTATGTAAATGCAGTTCTTTGAGAAGCTGGGTGTCTGCTTATTATCTACAGAATCCTAATAGATAAGGCTGAGAGTGGAAAACGTACAGAGCCAATAAAGCCATTTTTGGATGGCTCCTCATCCCAATTCCTCTGAGAAGTTAAATCCTATTTGGTTGTATAATAGAAGCCTTTATCTTTCAAGCCCTTGGGTATTCTTCTGCAGGTTCTCTAACGCTTACAGTGCTAGTAAAATATTTCACACTTTTGTGGTACTTTGTTCCCTTGCAGGGCCCTTTCACACTGCCTTATCTCACTTAACATGCATTACAGCCTTGTACAGCAGCAGCGCCGGTAGTCTGTCCATATTCTACAGTTATTAAATCCATACCCTGAGAAGATGAGCTGGAGCTGGAACCTAGCATCCTGTCTCCTAATATAATCTTTTTCCCACTATAATCTATTTAACTGTTCCCTATTTGGGGTGCATTTAAGTCGTTTCTGATTTTTCACAATTACAAACCATGCTTCAGTGGACATCCTTGTATGTACAAGTATATCTTCATGTATTTGTGTAAGAATTTTTGAGGGGACAATTTCTAGGTGTTTCTAGATGTGGAATTTCTGGGTTAAAGGACATGCACACTTAAATTTTGACGGATATTGCTAATTTGTTCTTTGAAAGGGTTGTATGTTAATACTTTTTTTTTTTTTTTTTTTTGTCTTTTGTCTTTTTCCGTGTCCGGCAACGGATCGCAACCCTCAGTGTTGCCCCTGTACCGGACCGGGGACCGGCAACGGGATCGCAACCCTCGGTGTTGCTCCCGCGCCTCGCTCAGCCAGTGAGCGGGAACCGGTCTGTATGTGGGATCCGAACCCTCGGGCGGGAGCGCCGCCGCGCTTCCCAAGCGGCGCACTTATCCAGTGCGCCACCGGGCCGGCCCATGTATGTTAATACTTCTAAGCAGACAAAACCTACTCCTTTTTTCAACACTGAATGTTATCAATCTTTTAAGTGTTTGCCAATTTGTTTAGTAAAAACTGTATATTTTTAAAATTTGTATTGCTCCTCATCACCCTTCAGATCTCCTTTCCCCTTCACATGTGAGCTATGGTAACAACCTACTAACCTATTTCCTTAATCCCAGATTCTTCCCATCTGTCACGGATATTACACCCAAATAATCTTACAAAATACTGATGTAATCATGCAACTCCTTGGCTCAAAAATTTCTAAACTCCTGTTACCTGAAAAGTCAAGTCTAAATTTATATTTTCATTCAAAGAATATAATCGTCTGGTTCCAGCCTATTCACTCAACTTTATTTCCCATTATTCCCCAATGTAACATTCTGTTCTAGTAAGGTTTCTTTCCTCACTGTCCCTTGACTGTGTCACACTTACTCCCAGCTCCACTTCCTGGCTTGTAAATCCCACCCCACCAAAAATAAATTATCCAGTTCTTACTAACACTTCCTCGATTATGTCATTCCCCATTTTTTCTTAAGAAGTCTTCCCAAGCCACTAAATTGTATTTTTTCACGTATTTATAATACTCCCACTCTGTTTCAGTAAGAAATGGAGCAAATCACAGTTGCCTTAAACTTTTTAAATATAACTGTTTATTCCTGTGAAAAGTATTCTATATTCTTCTTTAAAATGTTAGGGGCCAAATAAATGAATCTTTTGAGATTATCTTTTTTTTTTGCTTTTGTGTGTTAGGTTTGGCTCTTTAACCATGGATGGTGGCCTTCGCAACGTTGACTGTCTCTAGCTTTCAAAGAAGTTTGAGAAAAGCATCAGTTTGCACAAGAAAATAATGCTGGGGCATTAAATGGATGCCTTTATATAAGGTGGTCTCTTGTTTCTACAGTTCAGTATTTGAAGTATTTGATGTGGTCATGTAAATATGTACAATATTGTAAATACATAAAAAATATATAAATTTTTGGCAACTGTCGAGATGTAATTTTACCTTTTAACATTTATAATTATATGAGGAAATTTGACCTCAGTGAGCACTAGAAGAAAGCCATGACCAACAGATATGTTGAGATACTTATCCTCTACTCTCTGTGTAAGGCTAAGTAAGTCAGATTTCTGACTGCCTCCTGGAAATAGTTTTAAGTGGAACCAAAACTGACATCTTTACAAATCAGAAAAGACTGGTAGTTGACATGTCTGTAAATGGTAGAATGGAGAGGTGGCTTCAGTGAGTGGGGAGCAGAACCGAACCACTGTTTTACTAGCATCACAATTTTTTTGAGAAGGGCAAAGTAGCATTATTTCATTTTACGTGGTGCCCAGATCCCAGTTATCTTCATATCTGTTTAATTTCATACAAATTATTAAGTGAACTAATTATGAAAAGCTATTCATTTTTCCTTTGTCCATAAATGTATAGTTGTCTTTATAACATTAGGGCCATTTCAACTGTTTTAAGCTGTATATTTCTTTAATTCTGCTTACTATTTCATGAAAAAAATCAATAAATTTCTCAATTTTAATGTAAAGAGATTGTGTGTTTCTCTGTATCCAGTTTGAGAAACAGAAGTTATCTTTTTTAAGGAACAGTATGGGTGGCGATGGTAAATTATTCTCAGAATGTTGGATGTAGGGACAATTTTGTGTCTTTTCTAAACCGACTAATTCCAAGTTTAATAGAAGTTCTTTCGTGATTTATGCTCTACAAATTGAAAGGGAACATTTTCTTTGAAAAATCTACCCAGAGTTCTAGACTAAAGGATTGTGCTCGGCAAGAAATTATTTCATCCAACAGGATTTAAGTGTGATTATACACAGTGTGTGTATCATACAGATATCATGTCCTAAAGAGTAAATAAATTTGATTGCCATAAACATTGGGAACTAAATCATTTTTGAAACAAAATGGATTAGGATTTTATTTGAGATTACTAATGCATTATTATAATGAGGAATTTTAAGTGTCACATGTACACGTTATAGAAATAAATGCAAGGGTGAATGTCTTCATTTATATAAATACAGTTATCCACTGTCAGAAACCTGATTTAGTGGATTTAATTATGTCCCCACAGAATTCATTGGGGCTTAAACTATGTTCCCCAAGTTTTATGTATTACAAACTTAGCCCCCACTGTGACTGTTAAGAGCGTGAGGAATCCTATTATGGTAATTGAAAGGTGGGCCTTAAAGAAGTGATTGGATTGTAGGACCATGCCATAGTTAATGGATTAAAAAATGGTGGTCAGGGGCATGGTGCTGAGGGCTTTAAAAGAAGAGGAGCGTCTCTGCTCTCTGCTCTCTCTGCTTCCACCATCGTGCAGTGTGAGACCCCTGGGTCACTGTCGCCACCACCAGATGGACTTTGGACTTCTCAACCTCAGAAACTGTAAGCAATAAATTTCATTTTCTTTATATATCACCCAGTTCCAAGTATTTTGTTACAAGCAATAGAAATGGACTACTACACCTGTTTAGTCTGAGATTGTGTGGGGGAAAGGGAGTATTTAATCCCTTTTGATTTCAATTTTCCATTTGGTCATCTAACATGTTTATCTTTCATTCTATAGTTTAAGTGTTTATATCACTAAACTTTAAGTAAAATTTTACTCAGATTATGTGATTAGTTAGTATATTTGCAGATTTAGTTTTTATTTCAGCTCCTCTAGTGAAGAACACTAATAAACAAACTCTTGCTGTGGGGATTATACTTTTATTAGCAGTATTGATAAGAATATATCTATCCTACATTAGTATTTTTGTAAGATTTACCATTTTATTTCCATTACAGTGACATGGAAATAAAGCATTCTTGCTTTCAATATTTTACTCTCAAAAATGCATCCTCATTCAAAACATTTTTTTTTTTCCTTTTTGTTTTTTTTCGTGACCGGCAATGGATCGCAACCCTCAGTGTCGCGCCCGTACCGGACCGGGACCGGCAACGGGATCGCAACCCTCGGTGTTGCTCCCGCACCTCGCTCAGCCAGTGAGCGGCCGGTCTGTATGTGGGATCCGAACCCTCGGCGGGAGCGCTGCCGCGCTTCCCAAGCAGCGCACTGTAGCAGTGCGCCACCGGGCCGGCCCCCTCATTCAAAACATTTTAAGTCAATAAATGCATGGTGATACCAGTCTGCTAATTTTCAGTAACTATTTAAGTGAAATTAGCTTTAAAATAAGTTAAATCTCCAGTTTAGTAGCTTTTTTCCCCCCATATTAGAATATGTTTCCAAAAGATAGGGGTTAGTGGTATAAAAAAATAGTATATATAACAAATAGAAGAGTTAGTAGATTTAACTCTTGACATAAAAGAGAGGTTATAGTTCTAACAGCAGAAGAAATAGTCAAAAATAAAATAAGTGAATATAAAGTATGCAAAAAGAAGGGGTAGTTTCAAGTAAATAAAAAGAGGAAATTGAAGTTAGAAAAGAAATATGAAAAATAATCCCATAACATCCTCTAAAATTCTAGCTTTCATTATTTTGGATATTACCAAATAACTAAATTAGTGGCTTATGAACCTTATTACACTATGAGTTTCTCTTCTTAGATATAAAAGATCTCCTCAAAACATTTCTTTAAAAATATAGTATCGGGGCCGGCCCGGTGGCACACTGCTACAGTGCGCCGCTTGGGAAGCGCGGCGGCGCTCCCGCCGAGGGTTCGGATCCCACATGCAGACCGGCGGCTCACTGGCTGAGCGAGGTGCGGTCGCAGCGCCGAGGGTTGCTATCCCGTTGCCGGTCCCGGTCCGGTACGGGCGCGACACTGAGGGTTGCGATCCGTTGCCGGTCACGAAGAAAAAAAAAAGACAAAAAGGACAAAAAAATAAATAAATAAATAAATAAAAATATAGTATCTTCATTAGTAAATTATCTGGAAGAAAATTACAATAATTGTGAGTTTATTTGTTTATTTGCAGTGATGTTTACCTTTTGTGTTGTTCTGTGCTAAAAATAAGAGATACATTATTTGGAATTAAGGAAGGGACTGTCAATCTAGCAGTCCCACTACTGGGCATATATTCAAATCCAAATGAAATGAAATCAGTATGTTGAAGAGAGACCTGCACTCCCATGCTTATTGCAGCACTATTCACAATAGCCAAGATAGTGAATCAACCAAAGTGTGCATCAACGGATGAATGGCTAAGAAAATGTAGTATACACAACTGGAATACTATTCCACCATAAAAAAATAAGGAAATCCTGTCATTTGCGACAACGTGGATGAACCTGGAGGACGCTATGTTAAGTGAAATATGCCAGGCATAGAAAGACAAATACCACATGCTCATGATATACAAAATAGTATATATAACAAATACATATATGTGGAATCTAATAAAGTTGATCTCCTAGAAGGTGAGAAGAATAGTGGTTATCAGGGGCTGGGGTGGTTAGGGGGGGTGAGAGGTTGGCGAGACGTTGGTCAAAGGATACATAATTACATTCGGGAGGAGTAAGTTTAAGAGATCTTTTGTACAGCATGGTGACTATAGTTAATGATAATATATTGTATTTTTGAAAAAATGGGAAGAGAGTGGATGTTAAGTGTTGTCACCACAGAAATAACTGAAGTAACGCATATGTTAATTAGCTAGATTTAACCATTCCAGAATATGTATATATATATATTTTTTTTATGAAAATTAATCAACGGGCCAGCCCGGTGGCGCACTGCTATAGTGCGCCGCTTGGGAAGCGTGGTGGCGCTCCCGCCGAAGGTTTGGATCCCACATACAGACCGGTTCCCGCTCACTGGCTGAGCGAGGCGCGGGGGCAGCACCGAGGGTTGCGATTCCGTTGCCGGTCCTGGTCCAGTGTGGGGGTGACACTGAGGGTTGCGATCCGTTGCGGGACACGGAAAAAGACAAAAAAAAAAAAAATTAATCAAGATATTTAATAGTGCACACCATAATTTCATCTGAATATAAACGTATGGACATGTTTCCAATGTGTTATCTGTCTGTTATCACTAACAGCAACAAGGACCTTAGAGCTATGTTAAGAACTGTATAGCTAGAATTTAACAATCTCACTTGCTCTCAAGAGAATCCTGTTCATTTCAAATGTGTCACAAACTCCAAAAGACCATGGGAGTGAGGGTGAGGAGTGGGCCAGAGTGGTAACCACAAAGGCCAGTACACAGGGGTTGGACAGAAATAGAGCTCTCCGGGAAACCAAAATCAGATGCATTATTACAGCTAAGGACAAGGAAAAGCCTATGGCTTTTAAAAAATGACTTTCCTGCCAGTACCATACAAGTCATACAAAGAGATGTTTAAGAGAACAGAGGCTACGTTTTCAGGTCATTTCAACTGAAAATGATCAATCCTTAACATGGAAGATTCAGCAGGAGAATTAACAGTCCAGAAGCTCGATGTTGGATTTGCAAATACAGTTTATTTTACAGAAATTCAACATTATAAACAGCAGGCATCTCCCACTCTGCCTGTCCCAGCTGGGTGCAGACCATGATTTGCAGAGAGTGAGAGAGAGCGAGCAGTGATGCGGCCCTACTGCTTTGGAGTGAGATTGGAGAGCGATGGAACCTGCCTGCCCTGCACATGTGCAAGCCTGCACACTGCAGGCCACCAGTCTGTCTGGGCCCAGGCGCACTGGACCCAGACATGGATCCGGCCTCATTCTCCAATTCCTCCATGTCGGCGTCTTCCTCTTCCTTCTTCTTGGTGGGTTTTGAGGGTAGGGCTACAGAGGGAACATTTGGTACAAGGGACTGTTTCGGGTGCAATGATTTCAACAAAGTCTTGCCTAGTTCTTCCTGTTCTCATTCTTCTAATTCTGCCATGGGTTCATCCTCGTCAAATTCTTCTCCAAACCCTATGGGTTTTGAAATTGCTGTTGAACTCTCCTCTGCAAGTTCTTGCAGGTCAGCGATGTTCTGCATTAACTTATCAACTTCATCAATGGCCATGCTGTTGTGGGCCGCTCCATGGCCTCGGAGGCATAGCCCACGTTCTCCACCTCGGTGTTGGTGTCGGCAGTCTCCAGAGCCTTCTGCTGGAACGCAGTGGAATAATGTGCCCTCGATCTGCACCAGCTGCTTCTTGTACCTTCCATTGTGCTGCAGGGCCTGGAGGCCACCCGCTTGGTTTGGGGTCCATGCTTCTTGGCAGCCATCCACTCCTGCTCGACCTTCTTCTCCAGGAACTCCTGCTTCTTGCTGAGCATTCCCTCCATTTCCTGAAGCCGCTGGAATGGCCCCCTGGGGGGTCAGGCCACCCTTGAGAGCCTTACCCCCTCCAGCCCAGAACAGCTTCCAGAACACTGACTTGGTTGCTGCTCGCCACCAGCTCCAGCGCCTGCCCTGGCCCTCTGCTCCCTGCAGCTGCAGACCTCTCCTCCTCCTCCCCATGGTGTACGCATACTTCAAAACATCATCTTGTACACGATAAATGCATACAATTTTATATGTTAATTTAAAAATAAATAATTTTTTTTTTAAAAAGGCTATCAGGAATAAGCACTCCCAGCTGAAATGTCAAAAATGTATTCTCCCTTCACAATTACAGCTGGGTTTTTTTATTTTACCCCATTCTTTTTTTTTTTTTTTTTTTTTTTTTTTCCTCCTCCCCATGGTGTACGCATACTTCAAAACATCATCTTGTACACGATAAATGCATACAATTTTATATGTTAATTTAAAAATAAATAATTTTTTTTTTTAAAAGGCTATCAGGAATAAGCACTCCCAGCTGAAATGTCAAAAATGTATTCTCCCTTCACAATTACAGCTGGGTTTTTTTATTTTACCCCATTCTTTTTTTTTTTTTTTTGTCTTGTCCTTTTTGAGACCAGCCGCACCGCGCTCAGCCAGTGAGCACTGTGAGTGCACCGGTCATCCCTATATAGGATCCGAACCTGCGGTGGTAGCGCCGCTGCGCTCCCAGCGCTGCACTTTCCCGAGTGCGCCACGGGCTCGGCCCTATTTTACCCCATTCTGATGTGCTTTGTCTTTGAGGAAGTCCTGCAGAAAATTTACAATTACTCGAACAAGATTTTAGAACTGAGAAGTGTTGGAGCGGAGTAGACAGTGTTGAAAGGAAAACATTTAAAGAACTCTTAAAGGTATTTTAGCTGGATTCCCCACGCCAAGTCCTGCTTTTAAGAAGACCAAGGTACCTGAAAAAGTCTCAACACTGTTGTTTTAGTTGGACTTGCCCCCCACTTTTCACATAGCAAGACTCAAAGTCTAAATTCTTAAGAAATGATGAAAATGGAATAGAAAACAAAACATCTGATCTGGAAATAAAAACTGGCAATATAATAACGTCTTTTGTTTCTCTTTAGAGGGTAAGTCAGCTCAAAAAATGTTCTGTTGTATATAAAAGCACAGCCTAAATATTTTTTTTTTCCTTTTTGTCTTTTTTCGTGACCGGCAACGGATCGCAACCCTCAGTGTCACGCCCGTACCGGACCGGGACCGGCAACGGGATCACAACCCTCGGTGTTGCGCCCACACCTCGCTCAGCCAGTGAGCGGCCGGTCTGTATGTGGGATCCGAACCCTCGGCGGGAGCGCCGCCACACTCACAAGCGGCGCACTGTAGCAGTGCGCCACCGGGCCGGCCCACAGCCTAAATATTATATCAGGCTGTTTTAGGGACTAAATAAGTCCCTACATGAATATATGAATAAGTTTCTTTCTTTTGACATAAACAGAATGTACAAGACAAACTTAGACACAGTTTCAGGAGTGGTGGTGGGACACTCAGTACAAGTTGCCGTGTAGGCAACTGGACATCAGTGTTTGCCAAAATGAGAGTCAACGATGTTAAAGAAAGGTGTACAGAATTGCTTGACACAGGGCTGAAGACCAGAATAGGACCCTGGAAAAGACCTTGTTCTTTTACACATTTCTTCACTCATATAAATCAGTCAAGTTCTTTTTTTCTGGGATGAATTGCTGCCAAGGTTCAAAGTAGGTATCATTTTTCAGTGAAAAAATGTGCAAAACAAATGGCATCAAGATTATGACTTTAGAAGACAGTTTGTCAGTCTCCTAAATCCTACAAATTTCCATTGATCATTCTGTTGGATGCTGAGTTAATGGAGACTTTTGTTTTTGTTTGTTTGCTCCTCTGTGAAAATAATTGTGTTTTATGTGTTTATGAAGGAAGTCAGGAGGTCCATGCTGAAAAATTATCGAGTTGCATTAAGTTAACATTTCTGAAGCTTAAAACTTTATTTATTTATTTATTTATTTATTTTTGTCTTTTTTGTGACCGGCCACATCGCGCTCAGTCAGTGAGAGCACCGGCCATCCTTATATAGGATCCAAACCCGCGGCGGGAGCATTGCTGCACTCCCAGCGCCACACTCTCCTGAGTGCGCCACGGGCTCGGCCCTAAAACTTTCTTTAGAAAGAACATCTATTAATACTGTTTCTAGTTATGAGGGCCATGGTCTAAAGGACAAGCCAAAGGAATGACAGAGGAAAGGGATTTAGAGCTAACAGGTGGTCCCCAGACATATTGGCTGAAAGGAAGTTCACAGCTAAAGTGTCATATGTGGGTGTTACTGTGTCCCTCATCCATACTCGCTGTGGATAGTCGTTCTGGAACACTCTTAGTTCTAGCTATGGCCATAAGAAGCGACTTTAACAAGACCTTCAGCAGACTAGCCCAGCTCTTTTACTGGTTTCCCAAATCACTGACCTGCTCAAAGAATCGGAAATCCAAGTTGCTCTGGAACCAAAATGGAGGTAAGTTACCTCAGGCTAATGCTTTATTTTAAATATTTTTTTTCTGTTACTAAAATGGAGCCTCCCTCATGTTGCAGGGAGTGGAGGAGAATAATGGTCTTATCACATTTTAAAAGTATTACTTAACATGGTCATATGGAAGAAAATTGAGAGAAAATGAAATAAAGCAATTTGAGGGTGAGATATTAAAAGCCATGAACATTTTTGTAATTCAGTTTTATGCTTTTTAGGCATTTAGATTCAGAAAAGTGCTTTAGAGAAAGATGGAAAATGTTTAGTTTTCAAAAAAAAAATAAAAATAGCTCTTATTTTCAGTGAACCTTAATTTGCTCCTAGTACTAAAAATCTTAGAATAAACAGAAAAGAATAAATAAATCACACAATGAGTTTCCCTCCTTTCCCTAGAAAACTAAAAAGGTCAATGGATCTTATATATCTCTTGTTTGGGTCAGTTTATGTAGAATATTTTAATCAAATATTTATTTATCAAAGTGAGATTTTACAGCACCTTAAATATGCTACTGCATAAAACTTTGAATTTTCTATCCAGTCTGCCTGACTGGAATGTGCAGAGGTCAGAGGAGAGAGGATTAAAGGGAGTAGATGACCCTTCCAAGTCTAGTGTCTGAAGCACCCTCTGCAGAGCCCAGCTTTTACTCTCATGCTCTGCAGGGGGCCAGTGCTGGTTGTATTTCCTAGACTAAGGTAAGCAAATTCTCTCACTTCATAATGTTTCATCTTGCAGCTGAATCAAAATCAGAACTATGTTTTTCCACACCCATGTGGCTCAGCATCTTACATAAGTGCTTAGCAATTACCCTTGTTTGATAGATTATCAAACATAATCTGATGCTATGATAGATCATCCGGCACCAGATCCTCCTTTAATTAAAACAGAAGTGACTATGATCTATAATTACCAAGGAAGGTATCTTGATTAAGAAATTTAGAAAATGTAAGGCCCACTACATTTCAATTATGTCTTTTCCCTTGAATTAGTATTTTCTTTCATTCTTTTTGACTATCAGAATATGGGGAATTTAATAGTTTAAAAGTCTCTCTGTTTATATATACCATCCCTCAGATATGAAATAGTGTAATTAGGATGTTAGAGCCCCAAGGGAACTTAGAAAAATTCATCTTCTCCAATTGCTTCATTTTAAAAATGAGTCAACTGCCTCCAAAAGGTTAAATACCTTTATCTCCCGAAGCTATTACATGGGCAGAACCAGAACTTTATCCTGGATCATCTGATTCTTGGTCCAGTGTTCTTTTCCCCACATTGCAATGCTGGGTGTGTAAACATCAGAGAATGTGAACATATGCACTCTTGCTGAGTATTTTACATACTGCCTTCATCAGTGGATAATCTATACCTAGGAAGTTTAGTCACCTGTTTTTCCAAAGTCAAGCTTGCTAGTATTCTCATTAGTTTGGAGATTAATGGCCTATTTCCAACAACCTCTCTACATAAACTTAATGTTTATTTTTTTTCTTTTTAACAGCTGGCCTGTACAGGGATCAAACCCTGGGCCTTGGTGTTATCAACACCATGCTCTAGCCAACTGAGCTAACTGGCCAGCCCATAGTTACACTTAGTCTTATTAAAGAAAGTTTTTTGTTGAGATATTACTCTATTATAATGAGATTATCTAAATATGTTCCTCACAGGATTATATCCCCTGAAGAGCAAAAACTTTCTTTTACTCTATCTCCAGTGTTTAACACAGTGTTTTATATAGTGGGAGTCAATAATTATTTGTTTCACTGAATTGATTCATGAAAATAGCCATATGGGATTTTGAGTTGGACAAGTGAAAATAATGAAATGATTCTTAGAAATCTGCTAATCTCTGGGGATCCTTGCTCTGCCCTTCTATGTAGATTGATAGATTATGGCCACCTACAAAAGATAGCTCCACATCAAGTCATCTCTTCAGGATTAGACTCTTCTGTCACTCATCAATATCCTACAGTCATCTGAAGGTTGACAGAAACATGCCAATGGTCCTCTGAGTACCTCTATCCCAATCAACCCCACTTGAAAACTTAAATGGTCTCAAGGTAAAACCAATGATGGATATTTTAAGACTAATTAAGTGAAGGCTTCCAAATAATTTTACCACCCTGTAACTAACACAACATAGCTGACTCTTCTTCAGTTCTTATCTACCCATCTCCACCTTAGAAAGCAGTAAGTTACACCAAGGCATGAATTAGGAAGAAATCACTAAAGAACTTTGGTTCCCCCTTTCTGCCCCAGATTTTAGCAGTTAGCATAGTGATATTTGATGACTGGATGAAAGTCTACTGCTTCCTATAAGGAGGCAGACACAAGCACATCTAGAATACACAGAAAACCACCTGCCTCCCATGGGGAAGAAGACAAAGGTGAAAGCTGCTCACCAGACAGCATCCCATTTGTTCCCAATATTGCATGGCTTTCTCAAGGTTGCCTCTGTAGGCGAAGGAGCCCTACAGGTCCTTTGGAGGTGGAAGAACTGGCATGGGAGAAAGGTGGAGGGGATAAAGGTGGACAATCTGGTGTCTCACCTGTTGGAGAGTAGGGTGTACCTCCTAGTAGAATTTATTCTCCATTCATCAATGGGGCAACAGGCAGGCTAATGGACAAGATGACTTCACAAAATCTGTAAGGCCTGTCCTATAAAAGCAAGCTGTCTCTGTCTCTAAGAAGGAGCAAGGTTGAAACAAATATTAAACTGTCACTGTAAAAAGCTAATCATCTTCCCTCTGCAAGGAGAGAGGAGAAAGTTTAGAGGCAGAAAAAAAAAAATTTTTCACATACACACACAACAGAGTTCTTATTGATGGTTTAACAATAACCCATGTAGGGCCGGCCCGGTGGCGCACTGGATAAGTGCACCGCTTGGGAAGTGTGGCGGCGCTCCCGCCCGAGGGTTCGGATCCCACATACAGACCGGTTCCCGCTCACTGGCTGAGCGAGGCGCGGGAGCAACACCGAGGGTTGCGATCCCATTGCCGGTCCCCGGTCCGGTACAGGGGCAACACTGAGGGTTGCGATCTGTTGCCGGACACGGAAAAAGACAAAAAGACAAACAAAACAAAACAAAACAAAACAATAACCCATGTATGTAATGTCATCTGCAAGTAGGGATGGATAGTTTAACTTCCTCCTTTCTTATTTGGATGCCCTTTATTGCTTTCTCTTGCGTTAATGCTCTGGCTAGAACTTTCAGTACTATGTTGAATAACAGTGGGGAAAGTAGGCATCCTTGTCTTGTTCCAGATCTTAGAGGAAAAGCCTCCAATTTTTGTCTATTCAGTATGATATTAGCTGTGGGTTTGTTGTATATGGCCTTTACTGTGTTGAGGTACATTCCTTCTGTACTTAGTTTGTTGAGTGTTTTTATCATGAATGAGTATTGGATTTATTTTTTTTTTTCTTTTTGTCTTTTTCCGTGTCCGGCAATGGATCGCAACCCTCAGTGTCGCCCCCATACCGGACCGGGACCAGCAATGGGATCGCAACCCTCGGCGCTGCTCCCGCGCCTCGCTCAGCCAGTGAGCGGGAACCGGTCTGTATGTGGGATCCGAACCCTCGGCGGGAGCGCCGCCGCGCCTCCCAAGCAGCGCACTACAGCAGTGCGCCACCGGGCCGGCCCGAGTATTGGATTTTATCACATGCTTTTTCTGCATCTATCGAAATGATTGGTTTTTTCCCTTCATTCTGTTGATGTGATGTATCACATTTATTGATTTGCATATATTAAACCATCCTTGCATCCCTGGGATGAATCCCACTGGATCGTGATGAATGATCTTTTTTTTTTTCCTACCGGTAAGAGGATGACATCAGCATGGTGTGATCTGCACCAGCTCAGCCAGTAAGCGCACTGGCCATCCCTATATAGAATCTGAACCCACGGCCTTGGCGCTTCTAGCACCACACTCTCCCAAGTGAGCCACAGGGCCAGCCCATGAATGATCTTTTTAATGTGTTGTTGCATTCTGTTTTCTAGTATTTTATCTTGAGGACCTTCACATCTGTGTTCATTAGGGATATTGGTCTGTTGTTTTCCTTTTTTGTTGTATCTTTTTCAGGTTTTGGTAAAAGATTAATGTTGGCCTCATGGAATTAGTTTGGAAGTATTCCCTCTTCAATTTTTTGGAAGAATTTGAGAAGAATTGATATTAATTCTTCTTAAAATGTTTGGTACAGCCACTGTGGAAAACAGTAAGGAGGTTCCTCAGAGAACTGAAAATAGATCTACCTTATCACCCACCTATCCCACTACTGGGTATATACCCAAAGGAAATGAAATCAATATATCAAAAAGACACCTTTTCTACCATGTTCATCACAGCACTATTCACAATAGCCAAAAGATGGAATCAACCTAAATGCCCATCAATGGATAAATGGATTAAAAAACTGTGCTATATATACACAATGAATACTATTCAACTATAAAAAGAAATGATATCCTATTGTTTATAGCAATGTGGATAGAACTGGAAACCATCATGTGAAGTAAGTCAGGCACAGAAAGACAAATATCACATGATCTCACTATGTGGAATCCAAGAAAGAGTGGTTTTCATAGAAGTAGACAATAGAGTAATGGTTATCAAAGGCCAGTAGGGGATGGGGTGGAGGGGAGGAGAAGTGGTGGACTAACAGGTGTGAAACTATGCTATCCACACTAACTGAATCATTGTGCAGTATATGCATGTATTGAAAAAACACTGTACCCCACAAAATAAATATAAATAAAACTGGAAAAAACCCCAATAACTCAGATCCTTAACAATATTATCAAGCCATCCTAATAAAAAGTCAATACTTATTAATTCCTGAGGTATGGAAGCAAAGGATGGGGTCTCCTACATTAAATGAAATCCTTTTTGCTTGAGACAGACAAGACAATCTCCCCCTTTTGTTCTGAGGCACCTCTTGAATGAGCAATCTTATTGATAGCAAGGTTCCCCAAAGTGGTCATCACAACTCCAAATTGTCCTCTGTGAAATTATGTCAGAAGGTGGTGTAAGGGCAGGCCCGGTGGCGCACTCGGTAGAGTACAGCGCTTGGGAGCGCGGCGGCGCTCCCGCTGAGGGTTCGGATCCCATATAGAGACCGGTCCGCTCACTGGTTGAGTGCGGTGCGGGCGTGACACCGAGGGTTGCGATCCCGTTGCCGGTCAAAAAAAAAGATTTTTAAAAAGGAAAAAAAAAAAAAAAGAAGGTGGTGTAAGTTTAGTGGAAGACAATCCCATGAGTAATTGGCTGACGGTTGGTCAAAAGTAAAGACATTGTTTCTGAGGGTCTCAGCCCTCAACCCTAAAGTGAAGTTGTCCCAACTGCTGACCCAAGAATAGTAGCCTCCCAGCAGGTAAAACATATAAATGTTCTCAGAGACAAACGGTATATAACACATTGGACAAGCAGCAAGACAGGACTGCATGTTAAAAGCCAACTTTCACCAGGAGATACCAAAGTATGATTAGAATCTCCAAATTTCAGGAGACAAATAATAAATAACACTGAGAGGAATGGGTAAAGGGGCATGGAAATCAAGTACAATGTATATTGAGAAATAAAATTAAATTACATTAAATTAAAAAAATAAATAAATAAAAGTTAAATCAAAATAAATAAATAAATAACACTGACAGGCCAGAGAGATTATGATCAGAGTCCAGATTCAATGCAAAACCTCTGCAGTTGAAGACAGAGAGGCCTCAAGTAGGTGAGACTGAGAGGTCTCAGATATGCACATTACTACCTTGGCACTGCTCCCAACCCAGTTACAGCAGCAAGGGTCAAATCTCAAGAACCTCCAAACTGGTCTAGTTAAATCAACCTAAGCCTAAGCCCTGAAGACAAACTGAGAAGCCGTTCAACAGGGGAGACCTCATACCAGATGAACCTGGGGTCTCATCAAAGGAAATGATAAGAGTTATTATAGGATTTGGGGAAAGGGTGGAGTTTAGACAAAATGAGAATGAAGCACCATTTTAATAGGTGCAAAGCAGGGCTGTGTGTGAAGAGGACAACATCAGGTTTGGACTGCAAAGGCTCCTGTTTCCTTAGAAACTACAAAGTTAAGATGTATGTGGAATGTCATGTTCAGAAAATCCTTATCTGAAGTTCTGCACCTAGACTGGAAATCAAGGCTACCTTTTTGTGTCAAAGTGACTTAGATCCTTGAGGCAGGAGTGGGATGTTTCATTCTTACTGATGTTATTTCTTTTTTTTTTTTTTTTTTTGTCTTTTTCGTGACCGGTAAGGGGATCGCAACCCTTGGTGTGGTGTCGCCCGCACCATGCTCAGCCAGTGAGCGCACCGGCCATTCCTACATAGGATCCGAACCCGCGGCAGGAGCATCACTGCGCTCCCAGCGCCACACTCTCCCGAGTGCGCCACGGGGCCGGCCCTTACTGATGTTATTTCTATCAGCAAAGTTTCTCACAGTGCACAGTTTTACGGATTTCTCAAGGGTTATTATGACACTTTACAGCTGCAGTATAAGTATATCCTTGGGAAACACATTAGCATTATCTATTTTTATCTTTCCAATCTGATGAATAGTAGAAGAGAGTTTGACTTTTTCAATCCAAGCTAATTTGTACTACCTCATTTGTTATTGCTTGGTTGTTGTTTTTTTTAATGTATTTGTTTTCATTGTGCCTATCTCTAATTCATTCCATATTTTTCAATAGCCTGCCAATACAATTTTTCATATAATGAAATATTTTAGATAGATAGACTATCACTTACACACATCACCTGCACTCCCACCCTTGCCTTCAGCACAGAGCTCTCCTTTTCTTGCTCCCATGTGGAGTTCGCTCTCTGGGCCTGGTTGAGCCTTTGTCCTGGGAATTCCCTTTGCCTCTTTCTTGAGTTAGATCATCTACTTCATGAGCCCTATTTCTTCATTCCTTGTTTACTTCCTCACTTCAGTGGAGAACCTCTAGTAGCTTTCTGTAAAATGGGTACACAAAAGGTATTTCATGTCTAGTATTCAGAAATTTCCCAATGAAGTGCTTTGGGGTGGCCTTCTAAAAATTATTTATTTAACCAGGCACTTAACTGGGTCCTTTGAAACTGGAAACACATGCCTTTCAGTTCTGGGGAGTTTTCTTGCTTTATTTGCTAATGTCTTACCTTTGAACTCTTCTATTCTGTTAAAGGATCTTGAACTTCTTAGACTGATCCTTTAACTTTTACTCCCCCAGCAGTCACCTCACTGTCTTTTTATCCTACATTATATCCCAGCAACTGATTGTGGGCCCCCTTAGGACAGAGACGTATTTTACAACTCTATCCCTCGTCCCTTTCCCAGGACCAAAAGAGTCCTGGGCAATCGTCTGTGAACCTAAGTAAGAAAATCTAGAAAGAACAGAATTACTTCTTTTTTGTTTTTGAAACTTTTAATTGTGAAATTACTTAAGAAAAACAGAAATATCATACAATAATATGACTGAAAAGTAATAAACATTAAAAAAACAATTTATTGGAAAAAAACCAATTTGTTGCAATATTTTCTGACATCACTACATCTGGCTGGGCTGCTACTTGCTTTGGTACATGTTGTAAAGAAAGAGTTGGCTCAACAGATCATTTGAGAAGAATGTAGTGAGTGTAAACTGGCTAGGAGAGCAAACTTCTTCTAATCAAAGTACTTGATCATGTTATTTTTCCTGGGGTTATTGCTGTTTGTAAAAAAAATAATGCTTATGAATTTTATTTAAAGGGACTGAAGTCTTATCTCTTAAAGATAGTTATCATGTATAAAAGTAAAAAACCAAATTTCTTAAACAATCTGAAATAATTCAGACTTTTTATTTGTTCAGACTAATGTTTTCCTAATCTATCTTTGGTATTCATTCCAAAAGTGCAAATGTGGTTTGGTATTAAGAAACTATTAATGTAATCCACCATATCAAAAGGTTAAAGAAATGGAAAAAGCCTATGATTTTTTTCAATATGTACTGCAAAGGCATATAATAAAATTCATCATTTATTTCTGATTTTTAAAAAAATCTTAGTAAAATAGAAATAAATGGAAATATATTTCCTTTTTTTTTTTTTTCTAAAAGATGACCGGTAAGGGGATCTTAACCCTTGACTTGGTGTTGTCAGCACCACGCTCACCCAGTGAGCAAACCGGCCATCCTTATATGGGATCCGAACCCGTGGCCTTGGTGTTATCAGCACCACACTCTCCCGAGTGAGCCACGGGCCAGCCCTGAAATATATTTCCTTGACATGAGTTTTATATATCCTTCATACTTAAACCCAACATTAATGTCTGATATTTTCCCGTTAAAGTCAGGAATAAAACAAGGATTTCGACTAATGTTATTTCTACTAACAATATTACTATTATGTAATGAAGTTCTAAATGTACCATAAAAGGCAAAAAAATAAAAGAGAGAATATGATGTTACCTAAAAATTCTGGAAAGGAAAAGTCACCACTGTCATTATTTGCGCCCAACATGATTATATATGAGGAAACCTCAAGAGAATTAATTAACTGAGAATAATTTTAGAAACAATAAAGAATTCTATAAGGTATCTATTTGTAACACTTATAGACCAAAATTAATATTTTCATTTATAAAAATAATAACCAAGAATAACAAGAAAAAAACAAATTATAATAACAATAAAGGGACAAAAAAACCTATAAGAGAGAGACGTATAGGAGGAAGACTTACAAATTCTACTTAGAAACATAAAAGATGACTTGAGCAAATGGAAGGTATCCCTTGCTCTTATTGAAAGGATTCATCCCCCTAAATTAAGCTATAATTTTAATGTGATTGCAATCAAAATACAACAAAAAATATTTGGGGGGGAGCAAAATAAAATGATTCTGAATTTTATCTAGAAGAATAAACATGGAGGAATATTCAAGAAGATACTAGCCCTACCAGGTATTAAAATGTATTACAACACTGCTAAAAAGAATAAAATAAACCTAGAGGTATTGATGTATTGATATGGAAAGATAACACAGAGCAAGATGTATATATGATGCCATTTGCACACAAAAAGTGTGTATATACATATACACACACACACCTTATATAACTATAAAGTTTATAGCAAACTTTTAAATATTGGTTACTCTGGGAAGTGAGATTGAAAACTGGGACAGGAAAAAGTGAGGATATTTCCTGTTACTCTCTATTCTTTTTATGGCTTCATTTAGATAAATTATCTAGGGAATCATACCTCAACAAAATGTTTTAAAAATAATTTTTATAAATTTTAAAATAAAATGTAAAAATACTAATTATTCATAATTAATAAGGAAATGAAAACCTTTTGCAGTATGCATTTCAAGTCAGCACATTCTATGGTAGCAGAACATTCACTGGTCTGTTTGTGTGTGTGGTTGGCTGGTTTGATCACTGGTCTTTCATGTCCTGCATCATAAGAGATTCTGTGGGCAAGTGAGTTTGAGAAGCACTGCTACCTCGTCTCCTTTCTAGGACACCGAAATAGATTAGCACATTAAAGTTCTGCAGTAAAGAAAACTGTTTAACTTTGTTGAACCATTGTTTCCAAACTTATTTAAATTTAATTTTGGCTTTGGCATATTTACCTTCTTTTATTATCTTTGTCTCATTAGTATTCCTCCTAGACATTAAGGACATATTCAAAGGGAGATATGATCAAGAGGGAAAGGGTGATGGAAAAAACCAGAAATGCCACAGTCTGATGAAGAAACTTTTATCACCAAACATACAATCCAGAGGGAACACATTTTGGGAAATACTGGTATATTCATTGCTTTTATTCTATAACTAGAAGCTCAAAACCCAGAAGTCACAAGATTGATGGTGCATGGATTTGAAGACCTCTCTCCTGCCTCCCTCGTATTATTTTTAAAAATATATTTGCTCTTAGGGCGATAGAAATCATGTCAGTGATTTCCTGACAGGAGACAAGGACAGACTGCAAAGGCCCATCAGGGCTGATGTGTTACATCTTTTGTTTTTTGTTTTTGTTTTTGTTTGCAGCTGGCAGGTACTGGGATTGCCGTGACCTTGGTGTTATAAGGCTGCACTCTAACCAACTGAGCTAACTGGCCAGCCGATATGTTACATCTTTACTGGGGTGGTAGTTACACAGGTGTGTACATCAAAACTCCCCCACCTGCAAATCTCTGCATTTTATTGTGTATAAACTATAGCTCAAGGAAATACATCTAAGTGAATATGTAATTAGCTCTGAAGAGATGTAGGAGGCAGAGTATCTATGTGGTTAAAAGCACAGGTGCTAGGACCAAACTGCCCAAATTCATAATCCCAGCCCCATGGCTTTCTCTGTGTGACTGTGGTCAAGTTCCTCAATCTCTCTTAAGTGAGTTGATGGAGATAACACAGTTAGATCAGAACTTGGCACATTATTAAGTACTCTATAGATGTTAGCTTCTATTTCTAGTCCTAATGGTGCATTCAGGAGAGATGCTAATTTTTGATCCTTTAAAGAGAAAAAAAAGTGTGTTTTAGGTACCCGGATTAGGAGCATAGATATATGTGTTAAATGTAAATTTGGTGTTTCAGTTCTCCGAATTTCTGTTACTATTTCTGCTAGCTAAAAAGTATTGAGGTCATTAATGAAAAGAGGACATTGAAAAAAAGAGGGATGATAAACCAAAGATGACCGATTGAAATGAGAAGTATTAGTACAGCCTCTGGAAAGTCTACATTAAAGTCTTAGAATAGATGGATTTTAAATGTCTATGAGCCCCAAGGAGCTGGAGATGGCCAGTCTTTAGAATAAGTGAAAGTGATGTCAACTGGCTAAATAGTATCCCCAAAGGCTCTAGATGTAGCCTTCTGATGAGGGAGGTCTGCAAACAGGGAGAAGGTGAGTGGTCGAAGCCACATTCCCTGCAGTCAGCTGGGAATGGTCTGCATGGTCATCTGTAGAAGGGTGTAGAGACTGGCGTACCTTGACCAGTGCACAAGCTTCCTGGTTATGGCCTGAAAGGGTGCAGAGACATATGCTCCCAGTGCCACTCCCCAGCTGCCCTACCAAAGCGATGCCTCCAGTGTTTGGGACCAGCCCCCATCATCACTTTCCTGTAGTGATGCTCAGTTGTGGCACTAAAGCATGTGGCATTAAAGTAGACAGGAGATGTGGGTTAGAGCAATAGGGAGCTGAGGAATGTTCTCTGATGGAGAAATCTGTCCCTATTCCTCGGGCATGGCAGAAGAAAGAGGCCCAAAGTCCATCCTGTGAGCTGAGATCGGGATCCCAGTCAGATTATGGCATTTCTGTCTTTCATCACCTCCCTCTGGGCCATATCTCCCCTTGAGTATGTCCTCAATGTCAGGGAACTGTACCGATAAGACAAGTGCTCTAAAAGTAGGCAAATCCACCTAGGCCAACTAAAGTCAGAGAAGTCTATCTTCTAATTTTGAAAGTCCTCACCTGATCATCTGATGCTGAAAAATGACATACACATATGCACAAAGGAATAAAGAATAGTTGCCATGGGTATCGGGACTGTGGGTAATATTTTTCTTCCTTCCATGCACATGTGTACCTGTTCTCCAAAATTCCATCATGGTCACCATTCCCATTTATTGGATGGCTGCTATGTGGTGGTAGCCTGTATAAAAACATTGCAAGTATTATTCCCCACCTCAGTTTATTTTGACCAAAGGAGGGGTCTCAAAGGCTCGAAGCGGCTAAATAATTTGACTGGGTCACTCATCTAAACAGTGCCATAGTCTGAGGAAGTGAATTTTGCTTTCAGCTATTGCTGAGTTGGAGCTCTTCACCCCTTCAGAACCCTGTGGGTCTCTTCCCCCAGATGCTGGGAACACCGCATGTGTTCTGCTTGTTTGATTGATTCTGCTTGTTTGATTGATTCATCTCTATAGGAGGTGGGAGTCTGTGAGATTATGCAACACTTGACTTCAGAAGCTTCAAAATTTGTTTCGCACTTGTAAGTTCTTTAGAAATAGCAAACTTTTTTGGAACACTGGGAGGCATGAAAGCAAATGCCTTTCGAAATGAACTGTGTTTTCTATGACATGGTTTTCAGACAGATCCGGAAAGCTCAGACAAAAGAGAACATCTTTGAAAATACAAAAAAGTCTATGTTACAAGATGGACCTTCTCCAGGCTCAAAACTATTCTTTCTTTCTTTTTTTTTTTTTTTTTTTTTTTTGGGGGATTTAAAAAAAAAAAAAAAAATTGAAAAAAAATTTTTTTTTTCCAAGTTCAAAATTTATTTTTTTTT
>NW_007726882.1:176700-184572 GCF_000696425.1 Galeopterus variegatus
TTTTTTTTTTTTTTTTTTTTTTTTTTTTTTTTTTTTTTTTTTTTTGAGGGTATATAAAATAAAAAACAGAAATTGCAACAGAATTTCTGTTCTGCAGATGTCAAATCTACTATTTTCATCTCGGCTTCTACTAGGGGATGTAGAGAAATTGTTGAGGACCCATCTCCAATGTCCTTTAGTCACAGGCATTGGCGCCTTGGTGGGCCCATTGTAGGGCGTGTTCAGAACTGGTGATGAAATACATGGTTAAAAACTTTTAATCCTTTGTCCTACCCTCCCTTCTTCTCCCACCCAGCCCAGCATGGACACAAAAGAGCTCAAACATTACCCCTCCTCACCAACACACACATAAGCACTAATCAAGTCTCCCGGCAAGAGCGATGTTAGGACTGGCAGCTATCAGATGGTTTGAATGATCTCCCTTCTTAGATTTTTTGCAAAAAGGATTGAGAACTTATTCGTGATAATGCCTGGAAAGTTATGCAGCAGGAGTGCCAACCTAAGAAATTAAGAGACTAGAAGTCTCCCCCATCCCCACTCCCAAAGTGTCCTCTTCACTGTGATTTCCACCGCCATCCCCCATTGGTTTCAGCTGAAGAGGTTGGGAGCACAGAAGTTGCTCTGTCACAATGGGAGGTACAACAAAACACATGTGGAACTAATCCTGATAATGTGGCTCCTGGGAAAGAGAGGTGGGGAAAGGGACATTCTCATTTCCAGTCCCCTCCCACAACTCTGAGCTACTGAGCCCCCTCTGGGAACCTAGAAAAAAATGCTGCTTCTAGACCAGCTACATCCCCTAAATCCAGAGTGTCAGGCATGGGATGGGGGTTGGAGGAATGGGGAAGGATGCTGATTCATTCCAGGGCAAAGGAAGATCCCCCCCCCGCTTTTTGGCAGCTGGCTGATATGGGAATCTAATGCCCATATTTTTTAAACTGCTGCCCTGTTCTTTCTCCAGAATGCCTTCTCTATTCATTTGCTTGAAAGAATGGGCTTCCTTGTACAGGCACTGCCTTGTGGATGAAGATGTCCCCCAAGGTTCCAAAAAGCTCCCTGCTTGCCCCACAAGCCCATCAGCGGGAACTTTCCGTGAAGACCAGCTTCAGAATTTGCATGATCCACGGTCACTTGTAGACTAAGACCAGAGACCGTAAGCTCTGGGGTAACTGGAGGAAGGGGGGAAAATGCCGACAGGGACAAATGTTTTCAACAGTGGTCTTCACCACCTCAGTCTGATCTCCTGCCTCACATCTCAGTTCCTGAGCTGATCAGGGTGAGCAATACCAGGAGGAATGGGAAGCCTGTGGTGGGCAGGGGTCTCCCAAGTCCTACCCAGAGTGCTGGCTGCTCTTCCTGCTCTTGATCATCCTTCCTCCCTTCGTCCTCTGACCTTCCCCCAGAGTGATGCTTGTAAAGTACAAGTGTGCTCATGTCACTCCCAAGTCACGCACTGTTTTGTGGCTCCCTGTTGCTTACAGCTTTGGTTCACAGCTGTTTTTCTGCCTCCACGGCATTCTCATGTATGACACACTCCCAGAAGAACACTTCTCATTATACTCAATGATGTCGAGGTGCAGGGATCTCAAGAGGGGGCCGATGTTCCAGCTGAGAATGTTCCAGCTGAGAACCACTGAGTTTTCATGTACACACTCCTCTGCATGGCATTCAAGGCCCATGCCAATGCAGCCAACCTAGCCAGTCTCATCGCACACTTTCTGCATCAAACCCTCTGCCACAACTGCATTTAGCATCAACGCCATGCTCTAAACCATGGACTGCAAACTCATACACTTATAGGAATCTGGGTATAACTTAAATTAATGAAAGGGGCTGAGTACAAGAAAAATCCAAAATAGTGGGAACCATGGCAAGCTGAAGAGTTCATGATTAAGCTTCATCATTCTCATCAATTATTGGCAAGAGCGATATCTTAGAGTTTTGAGAATATTTTGCTCATCACCCTTGCTCTACACCCATTTGAAAACAGTTGCACCTCCTTTACGGTACTTATTACCATTTTGTACTCTGAATTGCAGTTATCTGTGTACGTTTCCCTTCTAGTTCCAAGATTGTGGGTCTGAGGGGGAATATAACCAGAAGGTCACTTCCTTTGTTTCAGAAACTCTGATCCTCACTTCTTTTTCCTCATTTTTCGCCTTTCACTTCTTAGCAGGCCTGACTGGCAAAGCCATTCCTAGGGCAGGAGCATCTCCTTTCCTCGCTGCCTCATGTGAACAGTCATACACATTCTCCCACTTCTTTTCAGCTTTTTCCAGCCCCCTCTACTTGGCCTACTTAAGCTTAAATGAGCTTGGCGGCAGGAGGGAAACTGGGCTGGCGGGTGGCAGTGGTGAACGTGGGTGGAATTACTGCACACCCACATTTTGCTCACCTCTACATTTAATTTTTCAAAGTCTGCTTTCCTCCTGTTCTCTGCTTTGGAGTTTCTCTTATTACTGGTAGGGCGATCAGTGCACATAGATCTGCTGTCAGAACAGACTTAAGAATAAAGGTCATTGGATTTCTTGCTGCTACTGTGATGTGTGTAAAAGGAAAGTTTGGAAGAGGCACATCATCAGCACATTACTTCTGTTCCACAGGCCGCAAAAACCTCAAGTGTGAGTGACAAGCCAGGTGAATGGGGGAGAAATGTCTGCGGTGAGCTCGTTTCCCACTTAGAACTCATTGTTCTAATGATTCCTAGAATTGCCTTCATGTCTCAACATGAGACCATAGATCTACCTGCTTCAGAACTACCTGGGGTGATGGTTAAAATTTGCATTCCCACACCCCTCCAGTCTAAGGGCCAGGATTTCTGGAGAAGAGGCTGTGAATTTGTATTTTTTAAGTATTTATTAATTGTTAATTAACAAATGAAAATTACAAATGTTTATGGTGCACGATGTGAGGTTTTGAAATGTGTATACATCATGGAATGCTAACTCAAGCTAACTAACATACGCATTACCTCACACTTATTTTTTTGTGGTAGGAAATCTTAAAATTTACACTTTTTTGTAATTTTCAAAAATATAAGGCATGGTTATTAACTATAGTCACCATGATGTGCAATATATCCCTTGAACAATTTCTCCTATCTAACTGAAATTTTGTGTCCTTTGACTAACATCGCCCCACCTCCACTCACCCCTGGTAACTACCATTTTGCTCTTTTCTTCTATGAGTTCAACTTTTTTAGATTCCATATATGAGTGAGATCATTCAGTATTTGTCTTTCTGTGCCTGGCTTGTTTCACTTAATGTCCTCCAAGTTCATCCATGTTGTCACAAATGACAGGATTTTCTTTTTAAAGGCTGCATAGTAATCCATTGTGTATATATGCCACATTTTCTTTATCCATTCATCCATTGATAAACATCTAGGTTGCTTCCATAGCTTGGCTGCTGTGAGCATGGGAGCCCGGCGAACCTGCGTTTTTATCAAGCTCCCTCAGTGATGCTCACGCTGCCCTCTGTCTGAGAACTGCTGAATTACAGAATCATGTCATCAGATCTCAGTGAGTTCTTCATACTGAACCAAGGTTACACCCAGAGTACAAGGACTAAGAACATGGCTTGAGGTCAGACCCTGAATCTGCCATGTATTTACAAGTGGCTGTAAGAAAGCAGATTAATCTCTGTGTACCCCAGTATCTTCTTTTATAAAATAAAGATGATAATGATCATTTTTGTTTGGGATTGTTTTAAGAATTAAATTAATGCATATCAAGGGCAAAATTCCTGGAACATAGTAAGTACTCAATAAATGGCCGCCCTCATTTTCCTCCCAAACGTCATTCACAGACCATCTTCACAGTTCTTGCTGTACTTGCAGAATCTTCTGCTAGTACTTACTTAATATTATTTTACTAAAGAACTTGTCCTGTTTACTCAGTATCATCCTAAAAAGTGATACCTGGGAAATGATTTAATGTGCTATTATATTTTTTACACATTCAAATTGATACATAACTACTGAAATTTCAAAATGTTCATTTTAAGTACCACCATGGTGTGTCTACCACTATCAGGAAACATTAATCTAATCCAACTTCAGTTCAGGAAACTGAAGCTCAGAGAGTTTAAGTGGATTTTCAAAGAATACACCAGAAGTTGTTGGAAAAGCCAGAAATAGAGGAAGTCAGGTTTCTTTCTAACTAGGCCAGGGCATTTTATTCCACATCAATCTGCTCGTTTTGCAATGTTTTTAAAAGGCACATTTAAATGTATACTGAAAAGAGGACATCCCTTTGTCAGCCTGACACTAGGAAACTGAAATAGACCTTCTTCTTCTTTTTTTTTTTTTTTTTGTCCTTTTTGAGACCGGCCGCACCGCGCTCAGCCAGTGAGCGCACCAGTCATCCCTATATAGGATCCGAACCCTGGGCGGGAGCGCTCCTGCGCTCCCAGCACCGCACTCTCCCAAGTGCACCATGGGCTCGGCCTTGAAATAGACCTTCTATATTAAATTGGCTACAAAGGAAAACCTCCCTGTAGCGTGAAGCAGAAGAGGGAGTTGACGGCATAGGTTCGCCTCATTTCATCCCTGCCAGCCCTTGGGTAGGCGCTGGACAATGTGCACAGGATGGGTGAGGCCAAAGAAGCTGAGCCCTGGAGGAGCCACGGGCCAGACCCCTGCAGCTGTGACCCCAGTGACTGGTAATGCTCCTACAGGAGACTGCCTGGGGGAGAGCAGCTGAGAGTGCAAGACTGAGCATCAGATGGGCCTGGGTTCTAACCCCTCACCACTCACAAGCTTGACCTTGGACAAGTTACTCAGCCTTCCTAAACCTCAGTTCCCACATCTGTAACATTCTCATAGGATGGCTGGAAGCATTAAGTACTATCTAGAGAAAAATGGATACCACAGCAGGAGTAGCTTGTATTCTTACTTTACTGTGCATTTTCCTAGACTGAATGATCATAAGCAGTGATGCACAGCTTAAAAGGATTAGGGTATAGAAAACCTGTTACACTGAGTGGTTAGCCCTTAAATGTCCCTCCTTATCATGCGAGCCCAGTTTTGCATCATTGACAATAAAGCTGCTATGAATATTTGTGTACAAGGCTCGTATGGACATATGCTTTCCTTTCTCCGAGTTAAATACATAGGAGTAGAATGGCTGGGTCATATAGTAGTAGACGTACATTTAACTTTTAAAGAAACTGTCACACTGTTTTTCCAAAGTAGTGGCACCATTTTCCATTGCCCCAGCAGCGTATGAGAGGAAGCTTCGGTTACCCCACGTCCTCTCCAACACTTGGTGTGGTCGCTCTTTCATTCCAACCACTCTAATAGTGGACAGTAGCATCTCGTTTTAATTTGCATTTCTCAAATGACTAACAAAGAGCATCTTTTCATGTTCTTATTTGCCATCTATATGTCTTTTTTGGTGAATTCTCTTCCTATTTTTTGCCCATTTTTTGATTGGGTTGTTTTCTTTCTAGTTATTCAGTTTTGAGACTCTTTATATATTCCTCTATCAGATATGAGATTTGCAAATATTTACTTTCAGTCCATGGTTTGTCTTTCCATTCTCTTATCAGTGTCTTTTGAAGAGAAGAAGTTCTTAATTTTGATGAAGTCCATTTTATTAATTTTTTATTTTATGAATTGTGCTTTTGTCATCTTATCAAGAAATCTTTGCCCAACCCAAAGTCACAAAGATTCCCTGTTTTCTTCTAGTAATTTTATAGCTTCAGGTTTTACATTTAGACCTATGATCCATCTTGAATTAATCCTTGAATATGGTGCAAGGTATGGATATAAGTTTATTCAATAATATGCACAATGAATAAGAGTATCTAATTGTCCCAACACTATTTGGATTATCCTTTCTCCACCTAATTGTCTCTGTACCTTTGTTGAAAATCGTTGATCAAGCATGCATAGATTTATTTCTGGACTCTCTAGTCCACCTGAACATTGCTTTTTAATTTTTTTTGTGTGGTAAAATACATATACATGAAATTTACCGTTTTAACCATTTTAAAGTATACAATTCGGTGGCATTAATTACATTCACAATGTTGTGCAACCATCACCACTATTTTTTCCAAAATGAACATTTTTTTAATCTTACATTTCTTTCTTAACAAATCTTGGGAATTTCCCCCGCCCCCCCGGCACAGTCTGGTCTGCACCATGCCAGCCAGTGAGCACATCGGCCATCCCTATATAGGATCTGAACCCGCGGCCTCGGAGCTCCCAGCGCTGCACTCTCCTGAGTGAGCCACAGGGCCGGCCCAGATCTTGGGAATTTTGAATCACAATCTATAAAACTCCCAGTTTTGTCTTAATATAGAAAATAACGTTGATGCTCCTATAGCTGTGTGTGGGTTCCATGGCGCCCCTCCCTCCCGGGGCTGTGGAAACGCCCATTTGAGAATCTCAAGAGTCTGAGAATTTACAGGAACCTTAGAGGTCCCATAGAAGCGCCCCTTCATCTTACAGATGTGAAAACTGAGAACCTGTATCACACGGCTGGTAAGTGACAGAGCCAGCTGAGAAATAAGAAAGGCTATTTTTATGCTGCTGAGAGTTTGCACCAAATCCTGAGTCCCTCCCTCTATGAGATCTGGCTTTGGTGAAATCTACTGTCCTCTGCCTCACGATGCCAGAGAAGTGAATCCATACAGCCTTTCTCGAGGACTGACTTAAGGGTTTAACCAAAGGATTGAAATGTCTCAAAGTCAACAAAAGCGGGCGATCAGGGACAGAAAAGCGTGGCTACAGGTAAGGTGTCTAACTGCTAGAAAGATGCCCTTTGGGAGGGAACGCACGGAAGGAGCTGGAGGACAGACAGGCAGGACCACAGGTCAGCGCTCCCCCTCTGGGGACAGGTCGCCAATGGAAGTACAGACCTGGCTGCAGAACGCTAGTGAACAACTGCGCCTCTTCAGTTAGTTCTGGACGGTTACTGCAGCAGTCCCTTTCCTCCAAACACTGGGAATCATGATCCCATTTATCATGGGAAGTGGGGGTTCTTAGTATTCTTGGAAGTGGTTAAAAACCAGATAAACCAGCCCTGCTTATAAATGCAAATTTTCTTAACAAGAAACACCCAGGGTTTCTCTCAACAACAGTAATAATATCAATGACTAACTCATGTAGAGCACTTACTCTGAGGCTGGGGACCATTCTAAGCACTTTTCATGCTTAGCAAAACGCAGTGAGATGAGAACTATTATTTTCCTCATTTTTCAGAAGAAGAAATGGGGGCACGGAGAGGTTAAATAAATTGCCAAAGGTCACACAGCTCACCTAACGTGTCCAGAGGCCTTAACCATCACATTGCAGCACCTCCAATTGACACTGTGGTCTGGGAGATGCTCCCGGGACCTCTTCTAATGTGACTGATGGCCATGGTTGTGAACATTTGACAGTCCCTGTAAGTGGAGTTGCTGGGCATGCTGGTGGACACTTGGAAAAATACGCGAAGCCAGGGAGCAGAGGGAGGCCAGGCCTCCTGCCTGGTGGGCTCTGAGTCACACAGGTCAGCCGGGGCTGGCCTGCTCAGCCTGTCACCATCAGCTGTCTCTCTGTGCTGCACAGCAGTACTCGGCTCGAAGATGGGAATGGCGATCTATAAGCTGTCGGGCAAAATCAACTTCCAGGTGAAGAAAACCCACATACCTGGTAGGTTACCTTTGCTTCAGACAGTCTGAGGGCACCAGGGCTGCTGGGAGAAACAGGTCTCCACGCTGATTCAATCGTTTGTGCCTTTGATGTTGCAGAAAGACCCAGCTAGCTTTCAGGGCTAAGGATGAAGGCTTCAGCCAGGCCTGCTGTTTTGATTTCTTGTCACCTGAACTTGTTTATAAGCCATTTCACAAGTAAGCTTTATTTCTGGTAGGCAAATGTGCTTT
>NW_007726882.1:185074-192023 GCF_000696425.1 Galeopterus variegatus
CCTGTGGCTTCAGAAAGTGGGTAGATCTTTATCATCAACAAAATCTAAATGAAGCTTTAACAGAAATTAAATATTAAGTAAAAGAGGGAATTTCCCACTTTTCTCTTGCCAGTGGCCGATAGGTGATCAATCCCAAGGCCAGTCAAAACCTCTGCATGCACCTGCGTGTGTGTGAAAGAGAGAGAGAGAGAGAGTATTTTGGGGCGGAGTAGGGTTAAAATGGACTCAGAGAGGAATTCTACCTGATCTTAAGCTATGACCTGCTTGTTTCTTAGTGTGAGTAGCAAGATGCCTGTGTTTAAACTAAGCTATGGAAAGTGTTGCCAGGGCTGTGTGTTTGCCACACGACCATCTTACTGCTATTATGTAGAAGCTCTTTTTTTTTTTTTTTTGTCTTTTTCCGTGTCCGGCAACGGTTCGCAACCCTCAGTGTCACGCCCGTACCAGACCGGGACCGGCCACGGGATCGCAACCCTTGGCGTTGCCCCCGCGCCTCGCTCAGCCAGTGAGCGGGAACCGGTCTGCATGTGGGATCCGAACCCTCGACGGGAGCGCCGCCGCGCTTCCCAAGCGGCGCACTAGCGCAGTGAGCCACCGGGCCGGCCCTATTATGTAGAAGCTCTTACAACACTAGTAAGTAGTTTTCTAGAACAGCTTGCCTGGTAGTAAGGCACAGCATTACCATATTTCATCATATCTAAGGCACTATCAATTGTGACATAAGCCATTATTTTTTGTACTACTAAGAAAGGAAAATGCTGTCAATTATACCATGACATGCCAGTCACTGTAAGATGTGTACCCATTTCAGAGATGTTTCCATATGAAAAAAACCAAGGGCCTTTTAGTATACATGAAAGTCGGTAGATAACCTTCCAAAGTTCCTAAAAGTCTTGTAAATCAGTGCTTCCTCATAAGAGTGTTCCCATGCTATTAAAACTACATTTGCAATAAGGGTATAAAACTTTCCCGATGCTTCAGTTTTGTTTTTGCTTTTTTCAAGTGGGCTCTTTACAGAAGAGAAAAATGAGCCTACTGTAGGCTTGACATTGTAGAGATAGAGATTAAAATTAATTATGAATGAGGAACAAAAATGCATCAAAAGAGAAAATGTTTCCTAATATCATTAGTGATCTCCCTCTTAGAGTAATGGTGACTGACACACAGCTCTCTAAATCAATTAATCTGTGTTGGATTTATTACCACATAGGCACACATAAATGATAAAATGATAACTTTAATCTGGTACTCAGATAAGAAAAGAGAGCCTTGAGACTTGACAAAAGAAAAGAAAAAAGAAAAAAAGATGGTGCACAGTCTTACAAGGGGAAAAAAATACAGAATAAGGAATTGGAGTGTATCATATATCTCATTCTATTTTGAATTTAAATAAGGAATTCTACAGGATTTCAGTTCTAGTTCTTTTTTGGTGTAGACAAGCACAGACAGCACACAGGTAAGGGACTCTGTGTGTTTTTCCTCTCAATATCATGTTTACATTTTACTGAATAATAACACACATACCTGGTGTTCACATCTACGCTCTTGGTAGGCAGGGTCTAGTCTCCTCTGATTCCCCGCACTGCCTGGCACAACAGTTAAACTTCTTAAAGAAAGGGTCTATGCTTGTGTCCCCGCTCCCTCATCTCATTTACTTCAGGACGATGTCTCTTTGCTCCTAGACTTCCTGACAGCCAAATCCCTGCACTCTCTTCCGTGCTTATCCTACTTAACTTTTCTATAACACATTGCACTGCTGATTGTTTTCTTGAAACTGTCTGTGATCTTGACTTCCTCCTCCAACATTTGAGACATGCCTAAAAACTAGTGTTATCAGCTTAATGCGTCCCCCCCAGTACCTTGAAATGTGACTGTATTTGGAGGTAGGGCATTAAAAGGGGAGACTAGAACACAGACCACACACAGACCAATGGGTGACCCTGTGAGGACACAGTGAGAAGGTGGCCATCTGCAAGCCGAGGGGAGAGCTGCAGAGGCCTCTGTGATATTCTTCTCCTACCTTGCTAACTGCCTTCCCAGTCTCCTTCCAATGCTCCTCTTCCGCCCAGCACCCCTTCAGTGCTAGTTCTTATAAAATAGGAGCAGCTGCCACTTTGGGAGCTCCTACTCTAGAACATCGTACATTACTTAAGGCTCACCAGAACCCTGTGAGGCTCTGCTATTCCCTCTGTCTCACAGATGGTAACTTGAGGTCTCAAATGGGATAGTTACTCGTGGAAAGCCTCCCAGCGAGTCAGAGGCAGAATTCAAAGCCAGACCGTGTGCCCAACAAGCAGGGCTCATGCCAGCAGGCCACTCTGTCCCTGTGATGCTCTCAGTCACACCCGTGTCTTCCCATACAACTTAATAAGCTAATGTCTCCCAATCTCCATCCCCGTCTCAGCTCTCCTAGAACTCCAGGCTCATGGACCCCAACTGCTAACTGGACATCTTTCCTCATAGTTCCACTGGCACCGGAATCTCCAACTGCCTAGAACTCAACCATACATATTTTCTAGCCATGTCCTTCCTTTGTGAAAATCAATCTGGAAGTCGTCTTAGAATCACCATCCCCCTATCAAAATCTTGACAATTTTAGTTGTATCAGTCAGCTTGGGCTTCCATAACAAAATACCACAGACTGGGTGGCTTAAATAACACAAATTTATGTCCCCACAGTTTTGGAGGCTAGAGTCCATGATCAAAGTGTCAGCAGGTGTGGTTTCTTCTGAGGCGTCTCCCCTCGGCTTGCAGAGGGCAACCTTCTCACCGTGTCCTTGCAGGGTTGCCCGTTGGTCTGCGTGTGCTCTGTGTTCTAGCCTCCTCTTCTTATAAGGACACTAGTCATATTGGATCAGGGCCCACCCATATGTCTTCATTTTAATCACCTCTTTTAATGCCCTTTCTCCACAGTCACATTTTGAGGTACTGGGGTTAGGATTTCAACATATGCATTTTGGTGGGGGGGACACATTCAGCTCATAACACGAGTTCTTAGGCATCTCTCAAATGTGACATTCCATCTTTGAACCTAATCGTCACCCTTTTAGTTGAACACCATTGCCATTTCTCACCAGTGTAATGCTCTCATTATGACTATTAAGTTTTATAAATAATTTTTTCTAATCATAAAATAATTATATAAACTCTGTAGAAAATACAAAAATATATAAACAAAATTTCTGTAATCTCAACAACCAAACATATTTGGAATTATTATTGGCACAAACCTTATCTTTTTTCATGTATATATATTTTTTAAAATTGGAATCATATCTCCCCTTTTATAATTTGATGTTTCCTTTAACAGCTTCTCACACCATTGAATATTATTCTCCAGCATTGTGTACTGATCACTTCACAGTATTCCGTCATTGGAATCATATCTTCCCTTTTATAATTTGATGTTTCCTTTAACAGCGTCTCACACCATTGAATATTATTCTCCAGCATTGTGTACTGATCACTTCACAGTATTCCGTCATAAAGATATATCAACTGATTTCCGTTACGGTACCTTTTATCTGCTTCCAAGTTTTCACCATTACAATGAAAATTCCTGTTCATCCGTCTTTTCTCACATCCATGATTATTCCCTTAGGATGAGTTCTTAGAAATGAAAATATTGGGTCGAAATGCGAGTGTGGTTTTTTGGGTTTTTGATATATATTCACAAATTTCCTTCTAAGAAGGACTTTTTGAATGTATACTCCTACCAGCAGTGTTTGAAAGTGCCAAATCCTCAGCGTTCTCACCAGCACTGTGTGCTTGCCAATTTTCTAGGTGAAAAATGTTATCTGGTTTTCTCTGGGTGATTACTGTGCTGGCTGCCTTATGAATTCAATCCATAGTATGAGAGTATTTCAAGAAATTCGTGGAAAAATAGAACTGAAAGGTAATTGAATCCTTCCATGAACTTTTTGAAGTGCCCCATCCAGCATGCACAGGTCCACTCTTGCATTCCTAGGGCCTGAGTCTTCAGGCCTGCAGCCCACCCCTCCTCCTCTGGACCACAGCTCTGCCCCTCAGCACACGGGGCCTGGGACAAGTGCTCCCTGTCCTGTGTAAACCCAATCACTACCCCAAGAGCCACCCCCTGACTAGCCCAGGGGCCTCTGGATGAGCACTCTGGCATCTCCCATGGGAGGAAGACCCAGACTAGAGGCCTGCATGGGTCCAGGGAGCAGAGGCCTTTGGGGCAGAGGATTCTGAGTCCTGGGTACCCAAAGGGTGCTATCCAGAGGTAATGGTGGTAGCTCCAAGTGAGCATGTCCCTTGAGCCATGTAAAGAAGGTCATAGCCAAAGGAAGGCTGAAAACAAGGGTCTTGGCAATACTATGTGTGTACCCTCCAGGCATGCAAGATAATCCATGAGGGACTGAGAAGACATTAGGCATTCTATTTATACTTAGTTTTCAATATCATTCTTAATTTTTTCTATTTTTGTATGTCTTATTATATGTAATGCATTAGTAAAGTAGCACATGTATAAAATTATAAATAAATATGCTGCCTAATCTACCTATGTTGGAGGACACGTCAATGTTTTCACCTTTTTTTACAGATACAGTAGTGTAGGTTCAGAAATGTTAAGATACTTTACAGTAGAGATTATGTTGATTATTAATGATGCTGATGAAATTAGTTTTTAATTCATTTCCGTCCTTGAATCTTTATGGTTCCCCATCCACCCCCCACACTGCTACCAGAGGGACTTTTTTTACAATATAGACCTGTTTTTTTCACACTTCTGCTTAAAATATTTCACTTGTTTTCCACTGGCCTCTGATTTAAGCCTGCAAGCCTTTTCAGGATCTCTTGCCCCAACATATACTTGATCTAATCAATCTGCCAACAGCCCCCTGAGGTCAGTCCCTGGACCTGCAACATTTTCTATCCAGCCTCTGTAACTTGCATATGATGCTTCCTCTGCTAGAGATGTCCTTCCCACCCTTCCCTAACCCCAGTCGGCTAATTCTTAGATCACTACACCTCCAGCATAACTTCAAGTCAAGCTTTCCTTGACTTCCTTCTCAGGCTGACTTAGACATCTATTCTGTGTCCCCACTGGACTGTTATAGCATTTGCCACACTGTATTGCTTCTCTGTGCATTACTCCCGCTGAGGACAGAGATCGAATTTTCTATCACTGCAAACGTAACAGTCTACACAAGCCCCGGCAAGAAGTAGGCATTAGCTCTTTTTGCACGGATTTAAGAATATATACACGCATGAAGAATGAATTTCTACAAGTTATTGAGTTTGACTGTAGAGGCTGTGGCTTCTAGGTTACCTCTGGATCGTAAGCCAGGTCCTGATACCCTCCTGTAAATTTAATCCTGGCATCAGCACACAAAACATTTTTTAAAAAATATTTTTAGGGGCCGGCCTGGTGGCGCACTGCTACAGTGCGCCGCTTGAGAGCGCGGCGGCGCTCCCACCGAGAGTTCAGATCCCACATACAGACCAGTTCCCGCTCACTGGCTGAGCGAGGTGCGGGCGCAACACCGAGGGTTGCGATCCCGTTGCCAGTCCCGGTCCGGTACGGGCGCGACACTGAGGGTTGCGATCCGTTGCCGGACAAGGAAAAAAGACAAAAAGGAAAAAATATATATATTTTTAGAAGATGACCAGTAAGGGGATCTTAACCCTTGACTTGGTGTTGTCAGCACCACGCTCTCCCAAGTGAGCTGACCAGCCATCCCTATATAGGGATCCAAACCTGTGGCCTTGGTGTTATCAACACCACACTCTCCCAAGTGAGCCACCGGCTGGCCCCCCAAAACATTTTTTAAATGATGATGACATAGACTGCTTTTTACTGGGCTAGGACAAGAACTGTATGTAGAGCCCCCAGTCTAAGTTTTCATCCAGGGTTCTTCTTGCCCTGACATCATTTTAATATGTAAATTTCTTTCATAAGAAGGCCCCTAAGTATTTCATTATGTAAGGCCTCTTTTGAGTGGGTTCCATTACTAGACTGGTGTTTGGAGAATTCTACTTGCTGGTGAATAGAATCGAGGCAGTTCATGTCTATGTGTCGTAATGTGGCTGAGAGATGTTTGTAAAATATTTACATTTTCCATACTGGCCAGCTTCCAAAATATAAAAAATAAAATAAATATTTACATTGGAAACAGTTTGGTAGTTCCTCAGAAAGTTAAACATAGAATTACAATGTGACCCAGCAATTCTACTCCAAGGTATATACCCAGGAGAATTAAAACATTATGTTCACATAAAAATTTGTTCATGAATGTTTGGCTATTATCATAGCCCAAAAGAAGAAACAACCCAAATGTTCATCAACTGATGACTGGATAAAAAAAATGGTACATTTATATAATGAAATATTATTTAGCCATAAAAAGAAATGAAGAACTGGTGTGTGCTACAACATAGATGAACGTTGAAAATATTATGATAAATGGAAAGAAGTCAGACCTAAAAGGCCACATATTGTATGATTTCATTTATATGAAATGTCCTTAATAGGCAAATCCATAGAGACAGAAAGTTGATTAGTGGTTGCCAGGGAAATGGGGAACGCCTGCTAAAGGTATGGGGTTTCTTTTGGGGGTTAGAAATGTTCTGTAATTAGATAGTGGTAATGATTATACAACATTGTCAATATACTAAAACCCACTGAATTTTACTCTTTAACATGATGAATTTTATGTCATGTGAATTTTGTCTCAGTTTAAAAATTGCAAAAAATAGGCCTGGCCGGTTATGTCAGTTGGTTAGAGCACAGCCTTGTAACACCAAAGTCCAGGGTTCGGTTCTCACACCAGCCAGCTGCCAAAAAAAATAAATAAATAAAAATTGCAAAAAATATGTTTATGGTAGGGGCCGGCCTGTGGCTCACTCGGTAGAGTGCGGTGCTGATAACACCAAGGCCGCGGGTTCGGATCCCATATAGGGATGGCCGGTTCGCTCACTGGCTGAG
>NW_007726882.1:192653-195211 GCF_000696425.1 Galeopterus variegatus
TTTAAAAAAAAAAAATATATATATATATATATATACACATATATATATATATATATACACATATATATATATATATATATATACACACACATATATATATATATATATGTTTATGGTAGCCTAATCTCCTGTCTTGGTAAAAGACATTCAGTGATATTATGATTGGATTTCAAAGAAGCCCAAGACCATCTATGTTTAAATGGCTCAGCATTGTATTGTGAACAAATGGATCGTACACAAAATCATTTTTATTACTCCAGGTCAGATTCCAGCTTCTTTTGGGGGGTAAATTTCCCTCTGCCTGTCAGATGAATAGAGACCCATGTACATCTAACCAGGAAACTTATATGTTTTCTCTTTCAGAGGGTAAATATATATGTCACTCTCACTGCCGAGACCTGGTACATCTGGATTATCCACAAAATGGAAAATTACCAAGCTGCTTGCCAACTTCCGAAGTAAGACATTCAAGGAAGAACAGTCAGGTAGGCACCACTGGTGCTTGCAACAATGGGTTTCAGGCCGTCTCATCACTCACAGACTAGTAGAATTGTCTTTTATCTCCATGGCTTGCCTATGCATCTTCATAAGCTCTAGCTCACATTCATCCTTTGCCATTACTTCTTTCCTCAGGGCCTGTCGCATCGGAAGTTTAACTCTGAATTATAATTTTAGAAATAATACGATAGAATATATCAATAGTTTTATCCAACAGATTTGTCATAAGGTGTGAGGCTTTAATCTTCTTGATGATTTGTCACATTCAGGATGCAGTCTTGTTGACAGACATACTTTCTGCTGCTGAAAGTAGGACATGACATTTGAATGTATGTGTTGGTTACTTTTTCATCTGATAAAGAACCTGACCATGAACACGCTGCTGGGGAATCCATCAGTTTTCACTGGCTAAAGCAAGGGTCTCCAACGAGTACATCATGATTTACTTTCTAATAGACAGGCCCTCAACCTGGTTTCTGCCAGTACCTCCATCCTCACTGTATTCTCCCTGATTTGCTGAAATTCCAGAAGGAAGGGCTACAACTCGCAGGGCTGCCTGCTCTTCTGCAAGTTTGACTATCAGCATCCCTTCTCCCAACACATCAAGGTTTTTCCTTAAGAAGTAAGCTATTTTTTCAAAAGGTCAAGGGTACCTGCATTAACTGATCTTTGAGGGTCTTATCAGTTTCTAGGAGCTCATTGGCATGTCTGAATAGGATCACTGAAATTAGGCAGCGATATTCACCCTTCCTTAATATGTGAATGAAACTGTTATTCAATTGGGGGCCAAGAGGCTGATTCCCCACTGCCCCTGACCAGTGCTGAGTACAAGAGACCAGATACATGGTTTTGCCACTTGTTTTTCCCCTAATGAAGTTAACTCTTGACCAAACAGTAATACCTGTTTTGAAGAGTTTGTTTGGTGTGTGTGGTTCACATATGCTAGATTCCCGTTCAACTTAATTACACTTGGCAGGGGCACAGGAAACTAATGAGGAATCTGGAAAGCGCATGAATGATAGCTTTTCTGGCAGACTGATGGCTTCATTTTAAGTAGTGACTGATCTGAATTTTACAACTGGAGCCGACTGGAGTTCCTCCAGAGTTGCATCAACCTTAAAATTAACTTCAGAAAATGCCTTTATCTGAGGAAGAAAAAGCTTGGATTAGGGATGCAGCTTGTAATTTAATAGGATGACTTTGGGGAAAGCAGTGAGGATAATAGAGGTATTATGAGAAGCTCTAGGAAGAACAAATATATGCCTGTTTGGCTTGAAAAAAAATGTAGAGGTCAAGTGTAAGGTTTAAACAAATGCTTAAGGAAGCTTCTCCAAAGGTGCCTGAACTGCTGATGCTTGAATAACATACATTATTTTCAATAACCAATATGAGCTGTCCTGTGTGGCTCTAAAAATTTTAGAAAATGATAAAGTAATTTTATACATAATTTATTTTATTTCAGTTATTTTTAAATTATAGAATTTAAGATTCAGAAGTTGATGTTTTGGGGAGCCCCAGATTTGGTTTACTAGACAGGGCCATGAAGATCATGCGAAAAAAGCCTTCCCAATAGGTTGAATATAAGATTCTTCTATATTAGTTTTAATGACTTTAAATATTTCTTGTCTCATTTAAAAAAATATGTATGTATATTTTTAAAAAATAATTGATTACTGTTGTGCGAGCATATCATATAAGCCATGCAATTCTTTCTCTGAAATGGTCAAAAGATATTCGTTAGAAAATGATGTTAGTAAAACCTGTATGAAAGATACGGGTGTATGAGCTGGGAATTTTAGGTCAGGCAATCCTGGATTTGAACATCAATGCTGTGGGGTCCTGATATAAATACTTAACTTATCTGAGTCTTAGCTTCCTCATCTGTAAAGCAGACTAATAATAAGTAGACTTATTTTTGCAAGGAATAAACATAATATGTGTAAAGCATAACACCTAGCTTTCCAAAATATATTTGCTCCCTCACCAATTTCTCCCTTGGTGGGGTGACAAGATCATGATGATGGTAGTTTTAAGCACTAATTTTCTTTTTTTTTTTTTTT
>NW_007726882.1:196563-197499 GCF_000696425.1 Galeopterus variegatus
TGGTTTCAATTCAGTGGAGACCCTTGAAAAGAACAGTTTAAGCAGAATCTCCTAGAAGCTGCGGAATTTGGCCAAGAACCAAGAAAACAATTCCCTCACTCTTATTTTGTTCCCACATTTTGACATGAAGAGAACTTTAAAAGATTCTCAAAAAGCACCTTTCAGCTATGAAATATCTTAAAACGTTTAGTTATTTATCAACATTAGATTTTGATGATACCAGGAATTTAGTTTCTAACTTAATTATCATGAAGATTAGGAAACTAAAATTTGACCCACTTTTCAAATCAAATTGCTTTCATATTGTATATATTTTTGTGGTTATGAAAGTAAAAAATTTGGGGAAATATAAAAAAGCTTAAGAAAATCATTAAGATTGCCTATAATCCCACCATCCAGAGATAATCATTCCATATTTTAGTCTTTCATTTCTTTTTTCACTATACAGGTTGTATATGTATTTCTTTGTAAAATTGGAATTGTTACATGGATAGATATAGATGCATCTTCACTCTTCCTTATAATGTGACCATTTTCCTTGTCACTCTATACTGCATTACCCAGAAACATGACCCCTAAGATATAATATTTCATCTTATGTATGTCTCATACTTGATTTAACAATTCTGCTTCTTTCGGTCTGTTTTTCACCATTGTAAATAAAGCTGCAATAACATCTTTGTATCAAAATCTTTTTCTACATTTCTGCTTATTTCCTTAATACAGATACCTGAAGGAGAAGTACTTGGTCAAGAGCTTTAATGGCTCTTGATACATATTGCCAAATCCTTTAACAGAAAGTTTGTACCTATTTGCATCCTTACCAGCAGTTCATAAGCAAGCTTATCTCATTGTAAATTTACTTATAGTTTCCTTCATAATATATTTCATGTAAAAATTTTAAATATAAAACTTTAAATCCATTTCTTTTTTTTT
>NW_007726882.1:198633-211530 GCF_000696425.1 Galeopterus variegatus
TTGAGTGATCTGGTCTATTCCAATTTTCCAAAATTATAATGAGTGAAATTAGGACTCAGAGAAGTTGGCAATTTTGTGAACCCATGATCTGGTCTTTCTCAGAAGCACTCTGCAGAGGGTGTGGACTTCACAGTCGTTGTCTGTATGAGGCTCTTTTTCCAAAGTAGAGAAGGAAATGGAAGGTCTAAGTGAACCAACAGAAAAGGGGTACATAACCCACCACAAAAGGGGTACATAACCCACCACCACCTTATTTCTGATTGAGGTAAGGGTGGGGATTTAAGGGTGAAGGTGTTAGAAAAGATACTGAAAACCAGAAAAACAGCCCCAATTATTAATGTTTGAGTAAACATGAGGAGAGATGGTTCTTCCTCCTGCTCTAGATCCCACACACCACAAAGTCGTTCTTAAAGGCCAGTGTGTGTTTCATCTCTTTTGTTGTGTATTTGTTTCTACCGCAGCTGACTTAGTACTTTAAACTATGCACTCATATTTTTGATTACTCCCCATATCACAGAGATTATTAAGTTTACCTACATGAAATTGCCATTTTTGTAGGTCAAAAATTGTTGAATACCAGCTAATTTCATATGGTTCAACCTCAAACATACCTAGAGAATTATTGTTAGTCATTATGAGTTAATGGTAATATTTTCTGATGGAAGCACCTGTAGCAAGGCCTCCACCAAGCTCCCTTCCTTTGGGGGCGCCGACATGGTGGGTGGAAGCTGGGCAGAGCCTTCTCTCTTCCTGGGCCCCACGGAGCCGGAGGTGGGGATAGTTGGTTGTGTTGGTGGCAGCGAAGCCACCAGAGGGAGATCTAGCATTGACTCCTGAATGTGTGGGTGCTTGCCACAGATTCCAATGAAAAACAGTAAATACCTCGTGGCTGCTGGTATTTATTGAGCACTCACTGCACAGTGTAGGGTTTAGACACAATCATATCACTATCATTTTCATTGTTAACATTAATCGAGTTTCTGTGCGCTTCTCAGATGTTCATTCATGCTTACCACAATTCTATCAGCAAGATGTTATTACTTCTACGTTTATAGAGGTTTACAGAGGTTAAGTGATTTTACAAATGAGGAAAAATAAAAGAGATTTTTATGTACAGGCTCAGCCCTCCATTAAAGTCCTCTTTTCTTCCTCCTTTTTTCTCTTTTCCTACTGCGAATCTAAAGGGGAAAAAAAATCCTTACTTTAGAAAAAAAAGTAAAGACTATTTCACTTTGTGTCAACTATTCATTAGTATATGGGGGGGGCAGGGAGCAGAACAAAAAGGGAAAGAAGAGAAGAGAAAGGAAAAGAAAGAAAAGNTTTTACAAATGAGGAAAAATAAAAGAGATTTTTATGTACAGGCTCAGCCCTCCATTAAAGTTCTCTTTTCTTCCTCCTTTTTTCTCTTTTCCTACTGCGAATCTAAAGGGGAAAAAAAATCCTTACTTTAGAAAAAAAAGGAAAGACTATTTCACTTTGTGTCAACTATTCATTAGTATATGGGGGGGGGCAGGGAGCAGAACAAAAAGGGAAAGAAGAGAAGAGAAAGGAAAAGAAAGAAAAGAAAAAGAGCTGAGGCTTATGCCCATGAAGTCCCCAAACTTTCCAATGCTGCCTGCTCACTGCTAAGGCAACACCCCGTCCTGCTAGCCGCCAGCCCTGCTCCCGCACATTTCTCAGGCTACTGTTTCTATGACTCCTTTTCCTTCCCCATGCTTGCCCTAGGTGGCTCTTTAATCTTGGTTTCATGCTTACTCTTATTCAGAGGGTTGGGGGGCAGAGTGACAACAGGAGGATGCCTGGAATCTCTATAACACCCAAAGGTGGCCACTACACTTACTTCCGTAGCCCTTTACAGTATTGTACAGAGGACAGTGCACAGCGATTCAGAGCAAGAAGGTTCAAGGCATACAGCCTTGTACTGGCTCTGTGGCCTTCGTTAACTCACTTAACCTCATTCATAAAATGGATGTAATAAATGTAATAATTTATACTTCTTAGGATTGTTGTGGAGATTTAATTAGACCACGCGTACTTAGCCCAGTTCTTGGCAGGAAACTTCAGTTCATGTTGACTAATATTGCTGTTTTCTATAATCTCACAACCCTGTGGGGTAGGCATCCACATAGAACTTGGTGTGGCTTCACGATCTGTAGAGTGTCTGTAGTTAACAGAAGAAGAAACTTGAGTTCCAGAGAAGCTAAGGGACTTGCTAAAGGTCCACAGTTAGTTTTACAACTAAAAAATATTTTCAAAAATAGTTTCTGGTTTTTGGTAGGTGAGACTGATATTATTTTCAAATACATTACAGGATGTACACACCAGTGTCAACCCTCTTCACACAAGTGCTAAAGGCCTCTAACAGCCATCGGAGGGCCGGCCCGTGGCTCACTCGGGAGAGTGCGGTGCTGATAACACCAAGGCCACGGGTTCGGATCCCACATAGGGATGGCCGGTTCGCTCACTGGCTGAGTGTGGTGCTGACAACCCCAAATCAAGGGTTAAAAACCCCTTTCCGGGTCTTTTTTTAAAAAAAAAAAAAAAAAAAAAAGATAACAGCCATCGGAAAAGCCCTGGTGTTGGTCAGTCCAGGAACAAAAACAATGCTGTCACGCCTCCACCCTAAATTTATGGGAGCCTTGAAGTTGGCTTTAGTTAAACATTGTAATGTGACTCTCAACAATCAAGAATATTTTCTTTATGCTTTGGTTGTTTTTAAAAGGACATGGGAGAATTTATGGGGAACTGGGGGCATGGCTAGAAGTGGGGGAAGGAAAGAGAAAAAGGAAAGCTTAGTGGAAAACTGAGACCTGAGCCCATAAGACCTTGGGCCAGAGATTTGAATTCTGGGCTTCATTGTCCTTATTTCCAAGATTAGCAACCTGGATTCTACTTCCAAAGTCCTGTGATTCTATGAATATCTTCTTTCTAACATCATCCCTCAGATCTTTCCACGTTCTGTTTAGATATCACACAATGTTTTCTATGCGTAGTACCACTTGAAGAGTCTGAGAGTTGTTAGTGTTTTCCTTTCAGTAACTCTATTAATGTAACTTAAAATGCCAGTTTATTTATTTATTTTTTTCCTTTTTGTCTTTTTTTTTTCGTGTCCGGCAACGGATCGCAACCCTCAGTGTCGCGCCCGTACCGGACCGGGACCAGCAACGGGATTGCAACCCTCGGTGTTGTGCCCACACCTCGCTCAGCCAGTGAGCGGGAACCGGTCTGTATGTGGGATCCGAACCCTCGGCGGGAGCACCGCCACACTCCCAAGCGGTGCACTGTAGCAATGCGCCACCGGGCCAGCCCAAAATGCCAGTTTAATAATTACACTAGGTTCAGTCGTTAACTAAAGAGGTGGGCTGATCATGTAGCCCACTCTACAGATTTTGGCTTACCCTGGGTGAAATGGAGAGCCATCCCATGGTCTTGACTGGAGAGTGACGTGCTCCAACTTCTGGTTGACAAGGATCGCTGGGGTTACTGTGTTGACAATAAACTACAGGGAGGCAAGAAGAGAATGAAGGAGACCCATTAAAAGGTTACTGTAGAGACCCAAGCAGGAGGTATGGTGGCTCAGACCAGTGTGGTGGCAGTAGAGGAGGTGACTATGGGTATATTTTGAAGATTTAGCTGACTCCAGTGAGCAACTGGAGAGATAGGGTTGCCATCGGCTGAGGCGGGGTGGGGGGTAGGGGGTGCTGAGGGTGAAGTAGATTTGGCAGGGGAAATGAGGAGTACAGTTTTGCACACGTTGAGTTTGAAATGTATTAGACACACAAATGAGAGGTGGAATACATAGTTGAATGTAAAAGTCTAGAGTTCCAAAGAGAAATCTGAGCTGGAGACAAAGTCGAGAGTCCTCAGCACATAGAGATGAGATTTAAAGCTCAGAGAGGAGTGAGTGTAGTTAGAGAAGAGGATCAAGGATTAAACTCTAAGACACTCCAGATAAAAGGTCACGGAGAAGAGGAGGAACCAGCAAAGGGGACTGAGAAAGAGGAACCAGTTAGGTGGGAGGAAAACCATGAGAAGGCAGATTCGAGAAGCTAAATGAAGAAAGTGATTTAGAGAAGAGAGAGTTCTCAACCATGTTAAATGATAGGATTAATCAAATAAGAAGAGGCCAGATAATTGAATGTTGGGATTAGCAACGTGGAGAGACTAATCCTGACAAGAGTAAATTCAGTAGTTTGGAATGGGTTTTAAACAGAAGGGGAAAAGAAGAATTAGAGACAGAATATAGACAATCTTTCAAGGAGCTTTGCTACAAAGAAGAGCTAGAAATGGGATGAAAACGAAGAAGGTTTTTTAGGATGGGTAAAATTACATGTTTGAAGTGATCTTTGCGTATTTGTTTACTTGTTTATTGTCTGTCTCCTCCTACTAGAATTCATAAGCTCTGGCAGCAGGACTCTGTCTCCCTCACTACTGTATTCTCAGTGCCTGGCACATAGTAGAGCCTCAATTAATATTTGTTGGATGGGTGAATGATGCACTTTGATATCATACCTGCTGTAATTGAAAACTGGAAGATACTGAATCTTAAAAGTTTTAAACAAGAGATTTATACCTCATAAGAAACGCTGACGGTACTGTATCTTTGCTTTCTCCTCAAAGGTCTCCATCTTAAAGTAGAACAATGAGACTGCATGACACACCTCTGTGTTATTGGGGTCCCCAAAGAAGCAGAACCCCAAATGGGATTAGACATGTAAGAGATTTACTGTGGGAATGTTAGTGAAGGATGAAGGGGAGGAAGGCACACACAGTGTGGACAGCCTTCCACAGCAATGCGGATCTGACCCCGTGAGAAGGGGAAGGAGGGGGTGGGTGGGTGAGTCTGAGGCCGCAGTGCAGTTCTAAGAGATCTTTGAGTGGGCAGTTCTTGAGTAAAAGTTGCCCATGAAAGAAGTTCTGCATCGTGCAGGAATGGGCCTGCTCGGTCAGGCTGGGAGCAGCCTGAAGGGAGTGTGGCTTCGTAGTGTGGGGTGGACCCACAGGTCTGCAGCTGGGGCCTTGGGCAGTTCTGCTCTCACAGCAGCAGAGCTGAGCATTTTCATGGCTGCCCCGGCCCTCCCATCATGCAGATCTACTCCTCCACGCAGGTTTGGGAGCACCTCGTCCTCTCTTCCTGAAACTTTAGAAGAGGAATGTTAATGGGAAAAACTACAGCCCTGTAGCTGCAGTTCGTCTCAGGGACGCAGCCTTCCTTCTGTCCCTGCCCATTCTGAATTCCCCTCACCCTCAACTCTCAGGTTGGCAGCTCTCAGTGGCTTCCCTTGTGGTGTGACCCAAACCATCCTTCCTGAGGGCCTGAGTTCTTGTCCTTTTGAGACTGGGAGTTGCTACATAAGTCCATGCACAGTAACAGTGGGACAAGGGAGCATCAGGAGGTGCCCAACTGCATTACCTAGGTTTCCCATAAATTCTTCCCATGTGTAAGCACAGCCTATGTCTTCCTGCTGACCAGGGTCAATTACTCCTGCCACAGTGGGGACTCTTCTGCTCACCTGCTGGTCCCTAGACACAGGAGTCTACAGTGCTGTGGCAATAGTTGCAGCTTCTAATTCAATAGCCCTTGGAAAAAGTGTACCCTCTTCAGAGACCAGGACCTCCAACTCTGCAGAGCCCAGAATTGTAGGGATGGGAAGTACAAAACCCTCCTGTGAGTCACTGTGAGTGATGGTAAGCAGAGCCACTCCTGCTTCCACCCCTTGGTTCCCAGACCAATATGTTCTTTCTATGGGGGACACAGCTCCATAGAGACATCTCTGATTGAATGCATATTCCTCATCCTGAAGAATGGCACTCTGTGCTTGCATGGTGTTGCCTCTGACCTGGTGCTTTAACTGTGCCTTTAGAAGACCATTCTATTGCATCCAGCTGCTTCTGGATGGTGTAATATATGATATGGCCAGTGGATCCCATGGTCATGTGCCCAGTCCTATACCTCCTTTGTTATAGGTGGGTCCCCTGGGCAGATGCCATATAGTATTCCATGCCTGTAGATCAGTCATTCAGTAAGACCCCAGAGAGTGATACTAGCTGAGGCTCTTCAGGAAGAAAGGCAAACACCTACTCAGAATAGATATCTATACCTTTGAGGATGAACCATTGACCCTTCAGGAAGGAAGGTGCCCAATGTAATAGACTTGCCAAAAAGGGACGAGTTGTCTTTCTCAAGGAATAGTCCCATAATGAGGGCTCATCATTGGTCTCTTTTGCTGACAGTTGGACATTCAAAGTAAGCAATGGCTAAATCAGCCTTGAAAAGTGAGAGTTCATGCCATTGGGACCATACATAGACTCCGTGTCTGCCACCATAACTGCTCAGTTCATGTGCCCATTGCACCAGTTGGGGGTGGCTGATGACAAAGGCTGACTAATGTCACCTGGCTAACTCATTGTGTTTACTTGGTTGATCTGTACCTCTTCCATGGAAGATGCTTTCTGCTGATTGTTAACATGTGGCACAAAAATCATCTTCCATCCCATTCCCATGCTTAGTACCACTTGAAGAGTCTGAGAGTTGTTAGTGTTTTCCTTTCAGTAACTCTATTAATGTAACTCTTAAAATGCGTAGGTCCATCCGCATGCCTCTATTCCTACTTTATGACTTAATGGATGTGACAGAACCCAGTGCATAATGGGCAGTTCTGGGGGCATGATTACTTGGTGCACCATGGTCAAGCATTCTCTCTCTATCAGAGCCCAGTGAAATGTGAGAAAGGGGCTGGCATACCTCCAGGGATCAAGTCAATTTAGACCCTATATCCAACAGTCCTTGAAATGACTGGGCATTCTACTTTTCCTGATTTACAGTCACCTGAGTAAATGGCCAAGGTCTCTTTGAGGAATGGGGCTGCAAGAATTATTACAGTGTATTTGTTGTGGTGTTGCAGGGTCCATCCTTCTAGGGACCTGGCTGCTTCTTCAATCAATGGGCTCCAGACATGAAAATCAGCTCAACAATGGGAACTTTGAAGGGATTGTGGCTTTTTATTGGAGTGACCTCCACCAGCCTCCTCCTCCTCCATTCTTACCTTTTTCTGGTGCAGATATTATGCTGCATCCTCTTGACTACCCATCATCACTTTTGCCCCTAGGGACACGATGTTCTATTAACATCTCACAACTCCCTTCAGGTCAAGACCCTTTGGCTGCCCCCTCTGATCTTGATCTTGCTAGTTATTATGGTAATTGTGGCCTCCTGGCTCATGATACTTAAGTGCCACCTTTACTCTGGGGCCTCATAATCCCCACGGATATTAACGAGCCCAGCTCTGTCACTACCACAATTTGCACTGAGCTGCAGAGGAGAGCCACCACCAAACTTCTTAGGGATGTTAATGCCCCTCTCAAGTCCTGAAGGCCTTGGTGAATGGTGTGTCCTCTGGGTCCTCATTGGTCCATTTTTCTCACCTTCTTTATTCTTTCCTCTACCATTTGCCAGGGCAACTAAGCAATTCCACTTTGCTCAGTTTTGGCTATCATTTTTCCAGGCTTGTAAGAGCCACCCTAGCAGTGAATCTGACCCATTCTCTGGGTTCTTAGGGTGTTAAATCCCATGTCCCAACAAAAGTGTCCCCTAGTCAATGAATTCTTTCTTTTCTAGTCTTATACTCTGGCCTCCTTGATGAAGTACTCTCAAATCTGATCCCAGGGTTACTACCTGTCTCCTGCTGGTACATGCTAGCTAGTTCTCAGAGATCCTTTGATCTCTTTCCTCCCTATCAGGTCCAGCACATCCCCATCTTGATTACACTGAGTTTTAACCCTACTTATTGGCTTTGCAGCCAGTCGAGGAGCTAGGGGCAGCTCTTGAGAAAGCACCTGGTGCCTTGCTGGGGAAATATCACTGCTGTGTCTTCCAGCAAGATGAATGTGTTAGCTTTTACTATGAAATGGTGGGGCAGCCCTGCAAGCTTGGAGGGCTCAGGGGGCTCTGCCAAGCCAACATTCTGAGGGGCCTCCATTCAGATGTCCCCATCCCACATTCAGAGTCTCAGATTTTTCCAAACAGGGCTCTGACCTCAGCATAACAGACTTGTCTTAGCTGAGCATTTCAACATCTCCAGAGCTGCATGAATATCAGACCCTCCATCCACTGCTCAGCTGTGTCTGTCCTTCACTGCAAGAGATAAGGGCCCCTTTGCAAGTTATAAAAGAAGTTCTCTGGCCCTCGCACTGAGTCTTTACTGCTTGTTATCCTTTCGCAGGGCGTCAATGCGACTTAGCAGTAACCAGCCAACTCTGCTGTCCTTGTCAGTATTGTTCCCCCATGTCTCTCAAGTGCCGGGAACACTGCACTTGCCACAGCGTTCTCCTCCACCAGGACATTTTCCCAGATCACCACTGATGAAATCTTCAGCAATTGTGCCACCACCTTGAGCCAAGGATTATCCCTCCCCAAATACCACTCACGAGAGCATCCTCTGAGTCTGCTGGGCAATGAGCCAGTCTCCAAATCCCGTCTTACCTCTTGTTTTCTCAGCCCACTGCCGGCCCCACTTGAGTTAGTTCGGGTTCTCTGAGAAGCAGAAACCAAGATGAGATTAGAAATACATGAAATGTATTGGGGGAACACTTGTGAAGGATAAAGGAGAAGGAGGCAGGATAGGCAGGGAGAGCCTTCAGACCCCATGCGGGTCTGATGTCTGAGGAAGAGGGGTCAGGGAGGAGGGTGGGTGAGTCTCAGGCTTCGGTCACAATAATGGTTGGGGAGTCCTTGAGCCAAAGTCGCTCGTTAAAGAAGTCCTGAGTTTTGCAGGAATGGGCCTGTTTAGCAGCCCTCCTTGCTAAGTAATTGGCTGGGAGCAGCCTGCAGGAAGGGTGGCCTCCCGGGGTGTGGGGGTGGATCCAGGTCTGTAGTGGGGCCAGTCAATGACGCTCCCACAGCAGGACATCTGAGTGATGCATCTTCATGACCACAACCTCCCACCAGGTCCCCTCAATTCTACTGACATCACTATTGTTTGTATATCTTGTGAGTCACAGAATAAGGAGGCTAGAATTAACTTCAGAGATGATTTCATTCGATGTCTTCATTTTAAAGAGAGACTCAGAAATCTTAAATAAACTTTCCCAAGGTACAGGATTTTTACTTTGTGTGAAGATATTCCATACATTGCAGCACACTTGGCATTAGCCCCAGGGACTAGAACTCAGTATTTCCCTCCCCACATTGTGACAAATAAAACTGCTCCGCTGCTACCCCATGTCTAAAACGCCCTTGGAGGCAGTAAAGTCCCAAGGAGTACCATTCACTGATATCAGAACTAATATCCAGATATGACCCCTGTACTATGTACTTTCATAACATCAAGGCCATTCTAGGCAATTCTGTGATAGTTCAAATTGCCTTCTTGTTATCTTTACATGAGTGGATAAAAGGTTCCTCAACATCAATCATTCCCTTCTAAATAAATATCTTTCTGTGGGTAGTTGTTCAAGCTAAAAACCTGAGTACCGGCCTCTATTCTCTTTTTCTTACTCCCCACATCCAATCCATGAGCAAATTCAGTTGGCTCTCACTCCAAAATATAAGGAACATCTGCCTACTTCTCTCCATGTCTATGGTTAGCATGCTTGTTCAAGCCACCATCATCTCTCACTTACACCACTCTGACAGCCTCCTCCTACCTGTGTCCCCTGCTTCCTTTACATACAGCAGCCGAAGAATATTTTTAAAACGTAAATCAGATTATATCACACACTTGTTTAAACCCTTGCTGCCCTTAAAATAAAATCCTCGTTCTTTCTTTCATTTTTGCTGCTGGCTGGTACAGGGATTGAACCCTGGTGTTATCAGTACCATGCTCTAACCAACTGAGTAACTGGCCAGCCAAAATCCTCATTCTTTACTAAGCCTTGCAAGGCCTTTCATGATCTAGCCCCGGCCTACCTTGCTGATCTGGGATCATACCACTGCCCCACTCAGTCATTCATATATTCCAGCTCCACTGACTCTTGCTCTGTCCTTTAAATATGCCAAGTTCACTCCCTAAGCCCAGTGCTATTCACTCTCACTGGAAAATTCTCCCCAGATCCTCTCTCAACTGGCTCTTTGATTCAGGTCTCGGTTTAAAAGTCATCTCTCAAGGAGGCCTTCTCTGACACCCAAACTAAAACAGCCTCCCCGCCACTATCTTCTAACATGATACCCTGTTTTATTTTCTTCATCTCACTTACCATCATCTGACATTATTTTATTTCTTGTCTCCCCCATCTAGTGTGTAAGCTTCATCAGAGAAGGAGCTCTGTCTGTTTTGTTCACAGCTGCATTGCTAGCACTTATCCCAGCTTGGCACAGAGCGGGTTCTCAAAAATGTGTGCAAATGAATGAATAGTACCTTGATGTACACCATCTCTGTATATCTAACATCATTGCAGATGTTGATTTTTGACTTAGATTTTTTTGGCTTTCGATATACAGCATCTCAAATGCTGGGGTTGGTTGTCTCATACACTGTCAGTTGTGAGTATTGACTTCCACTCTCAACTGATGGACAATATTTGCTATTTGACAATGGAGCACGTGTAATTTCAAAAGAGAATTTTTATAGACAAACAATTGAGGGGTTCTTACACTCTGATAACTGCTATCCTAACTACTGGATTGGGGGGCTGATTCTTCTTTGCTAGCCCTCTAAATTCAGTAAACACCTCCTTTCCGCATCACATATCTACAAGCTGCCATCTCTAACAGAGAAGTAAGAATGTTCTTTGAAAAAACAATGTGGTGGGGGGAAGAAGATATAACAACTACAATCCTTTGAAGTTGTTACAACAAGCAAACGGAAAGAACATTGTTGGGTGGAAGTGGGGAGAGGGAAGAGGGAGGGAGGTTTCGGTGATGAGCCATAATAATCAACCACATTGTATATCGACAAAATAAAAATTCAAAAAAAAAAAGAAAAAACAATTTGGTTATGTCTGAACATTTTTTGCATATATTTCCAACAACTTCAAACTAAATTCTGCATACATAAGTAGTAGAAGATAAAATACAGCTATCCTGGAACTCAAAAACAAAAGGCTGGTCCATGAATAGAAAAAATTTCTTGCTTCAACTTGTGGAGTGTTAAGAAGGCACTCAGGGGATGTCTTTTTGCAGCATTGATTGATACCCAAAGAAGAGTCTTGCTGATGGAATTCTACCCAGAATAAGAGAAAAGAGAAGTTTTTCTAAGAATTCTGGCTATCCTAGACATTTCTGCTTTTATTTCCCCAAGGAATGCAAACCATCTTCTTTTACTTTTTAAAAATTTTTTATCATTTAATCCATTTGCATGGCACTCTAACAAAGAATTTGGACAACACATTCCAAAGCAGAACTATGGGAAGCAAGGCCATTTGTTCTCAAAATTCAGTGTCCAGCAGTGTCTTGCACCTACTGGAAAATCAGTAAGTATATTAAACAGACCGCAGAGGCCTGAAAGGGTCCTGAAAGGAGACAGAGCCCCAGTTCCCAATGGTTCAGTCATGAGGTTCATTTCTAAGATTACTAAGAATGTTCGTGAAAAAGTGGGGGGCTGAGATGGTAATGAATAAATCCTAAAATAGCAATGCTGAGATGTCTAAAACATATACGAGTTGAGGATTCCATGCACAGACACTCAGGAACTTTCTCAGGCAGAGACTAAGAGTATCACTGTCAGAAGCACACTATGAGACAGCCTTAAAGACAGTGGGCAGGTTTACTCCAGATGAAGCAGTCATTTACTTTTCTAACTGTTCTTTGCACACTGCATCTGTAAAATGGAAGTTGTTACTCATGCCTGTCCCTATCTCCCCTGAGGGGTAGGGTTTCCAGACTCTTGAAACTCTGAGGTGGTGTTTTCATTGTTGCCAGGTGGGGACCAAGGGCAAAAAGCAGTTGTCCAAGTGATTAGGTCTAGATTAAGGAGAGCTTTATGGGCCCAGGCTGAGACCTTGAATCCTATCCTTTGGCAGATCAGCAAACTCCGCAGTTCTCGGAGGGCAGGGATAATTGATTCTCTTGCTACTGGCTGTAAGAGTAAAGCAGCAGCTGGGGGTTGCAACTGTTGGGGCAGATCAATTTCAAAAGAGGCCTGGTTAGAGGAAACCTGTTGCAGGAGCTAGGTTAGGAGACAAAGGCGTGGGTGACCGCGGCAATTCCCCGTGGGAGGAACCTGGGCGACAGTTTGCCTGAGCCTAAAAGGGTGATAGTCACACCCTGGCCCTTGGCCCTGACTTTATCAGTCACAGCTACAGCAGCAACTGTCTTGCCTGAGCAAGAGTGGATACAAAAGAATGGAAGGCATCCCCTCCCTGGTGTGCGAACGAGCCCTGCCCCTCTCTCCGTGCAGCTCTCGCCAGCCCTGTCTTCGCCGCTGCCTCCTGGGCACAGCCGGTCACCTCCCCAGCCTCCCTCGCTTACGTGTGGTCGGGTGACTGAGCTCCACGCTGCAGCCTCTCAGGCCTGGCCCCCAAACCTCCCTTGCACAGCCCTCTCTCTCTCCTCGCCCCTGGCCGAATGGAGACAACTTTGGGGAGCTAGGGGACTACTGAGCGTTGGGGTGCAGGGTGCCTGGGCACCGCCGCTCACCCGCATCGGGCTCTGCCCTGGAGACTAGGATTGTGGGATCCCCGCAACAGTTAACATGCCCTGAATGGCGCGCTTTCAGAACAGCAACGGCTAGAAACCCCTTTGCCTGAAAGAGCCTCACGATGTCTCCCTGATAGAGCCGCGGGCCTGGGAGACGTGGATCCCCGGCCACAGGGCTTCCCGGCCATGCGCCGTGCGAGCGGCAGCCCGTCCCCCAGGCGGACGCTGCAAGAGCCTTTGCACGCGTTGCCCCTGCCTGTCCCCTCACACCCTGGGGTGTGCCCGTGTGTCTGTGTTTGCTTGTTTGGTTTTTAAACTCTGTG
>NW_007726882.1:212101-213276 GCF_000696425.1 Galeopterus variegatus
TTCTTTTTAACCATTTCCTTTTTTTTTTTTTTTTTTTCTTCTTCTTCTTTCTATTACAACAGAGGGTCCCAGGCCTTGGTAAGGATCATTCATCCCCGTTCAAGTTGGGATAAGGCCATTTTCCACCGTTACTTCCCCCCCCCCTAACATGGTGGCCTTATCTTCTTCTGCCTTCCCTGTCTCCAGAATGGCCTCTGGACCCCACCAGAGCAGCAGCTGTAGACAGGCACTTCCCCATCTGTTTGGGGGTCCCACTCTACTGAAAACTCCAGGAGGTATCTTGTTTCCATTCACCCAGCCCCAGGAGCTCTATGGTGTAATGAGCCTTTTCTGTAGCAAGGTCATTAGGGAGTCTCAAAGAGGAATAGGAAAAGAGTTGGTGAGGACTGAGCTTTGCTTCCAGAAGAGGTTTATGTTGGGACATGTTTATACCCACTCAGCAAATGTGTATGTAAACGGCAGCTTCTCTCTTGTCTGTTCCCCACTGCCACTGTCTCTCTTCTGCTACCCCTCTTTTCTTCTGGAAAAGCTATCCTTTGCTGTTGCTATCAGAGCCTCTAGAGCTTGTTTGGGGCACAGCTCTTTGCCCAAATTAGAAAAAGGCTCTCCCTGTGTAGACACAGCCTTGCCCTGAGCCTGAGCTTGGCTGGCGGGGCAGCCTGGATTTCAGCCTCTGCTTGGCCTGCAGCCAGCTGCTTGGGGCAGAGCACAAACTGCCCACCTGCAGTGCCCGCCCCCTCCCACCTGGCTGCTGAACTCTTCCCCCCAACATCGTCTTGAATTATAACCAGTAGCTCCCTCTTCCAGTCCATCACCGTCACCCTAGGGGCTCGAAGGCACAGACTTAGGGACCTTTGGATAACCAGAGGCAATTTTTAGTTACAGTGTGCCAAATGGAATTCTGTGGACTGATCCAAGAGCACAACTATCTTAATATCATTGTTCCTATGAGAAAATGTATTCCCAGATCTTAAAAACTTAAAAATAAATCTTTAGGGGACAATCTGCCCATTAAAAATACAGGATCTGCCTATAACATATTTGACTTTCTCCTCCTCACCCTTCAGGCTTGTGATCGCCTGTGGCTCACTAATTTTGGCCTTGACTGGCTCAGATTTTTTTTTTTTTTTTTGTCCTTTTTGAGACCGGCCACACCGCGCTCAGCCAGTGAGCGC
>NW_007726882.1:213334-216752 GCF_000696425.1 Galeopterus variegatus
TCCGAACCCGCGGCGGGAGCGCTGCTGCGCTCCCAGCGCTGCACTCTCCCAAGTGCACCACGGGCTCGGCCCTGACTGGCTCAGATTTGACCTTGGCTGTCTCAGACTTTGGTCTACAAAGTGCACAAGCTGTGAAGAATAGATTTCTGGATATAGTATTTTCCTTGAAACCTGAACCCCAAGCAGAGAATATGTTTTTGTAAATGATTGATTTAATTAAAAAGTGGACAGATGCTGATTATATGTATTTCTTCTTTTGCAATGCTTATTTTGGTGCCATCCTAAAACTGATGTTTAGTTGCTGATGGATTAGGACGACAGATGTTTTAGCTTGGCTTTCTCTCCTTTATATTTCTCATCTGGGCATCATAATAATAATATCAAGGGACAAACAAAGCTGAACTCAGCACCATCACTTGACCTCATTTCTGATTTATGAATTCTCCCTGAGACCATGCAATTTGAAGAGAAGGCTGTATCTGAAATGTGTTTTGAATTTTAATATCTTTTCATACTGGCCTCTTTCTTTGTCAAGCCACCATGTGTACAGCTGGCTTAACTTGCTGACTAGGAAACTGAAACATAGAAATCCAGCAGCCAGAAACAAAGGGGAAAATTGTCTTTCTAAGAGCCTTTTAGCTGCTGGCGTTTCCCCCACAACGCCCCCTACCGCATATGACCAACCCCCACAAGAATCCAATCTGCTTTTGTATTTTGTATGTCAGTCATGACATTTCTCACAGGGTCTTGTGCAGCGATGAGAAAGCGTGGGGGTCAGCTTGATTCGTCATGGCACGTGAAGAGTTCCCTCTGCCCCAGAGGATGAACTTGAGGCACTTCTTAACCTCGGAGGTCTCAAATCATCAGGCAAGCCAGGCTCTGGGTTACAAAGTGTATAGAAAACCTCACTCAAGGTTGTGTCCTTTAAATGCTAAATGTTTCCTGGCTCCTTAAAAACCAACCAATCAAGATGGTTTCAAGGAATTGGCAGTGACTTCATCTGGAAGCATTTTCCTGAAACATGTAAACATTCATACCTCAGGAGACTCTTTGACTCCAGAAAGGCTTACACCAGTGCATGCTCTGTGGGGGCAGAGCATAACTCATGGGACACTCTGAGGGGAGACCAAGTTTTACCAAATTGAAAGAGAATTTTAATTCCAATGACAGAAATAATCCATAACAGGAAGGCTATATAAGAACAGAGAAGCAGGCAGGGCGTGAAACAGGCAGTACCTGAGAGGCAGGCTTCCAGAACCCACTTGTGGAAAAGGCCCTGAGGAATGTCATGACAAAGGACAGTTTGTCTCTGAGCTTGTCCTGCTCTGTGTTTTAAACATGCTGCAGATGCTGGGTCCTCAAATCCCTGGACAAAGAAGAGGGGCTGCTGGGTTTTCAAGGCAAGGGTTGCAGAGGACTGGGAGGCCACCTGGCAACAGGAAGTGAGAACACTCCCTTCAAACGCACGCCAGTGAACGTAGCCATGAAACCCCGCTAACACCTGGCAACAGAGGGGAAAGGGCACTCCATGAGTGCTGTCTGGGATCAGCTGGGCTGAGCTGAGCCTTCAGCGTGAATAAGCTGTCTGATCATTCAGCAGTCTCCTCTGCACCTTCTTTTCCTTGACACCTGTGGTTTTTGGCTGCCGTGAGAGGGGAGGAAAGCCAAGCTTGGCGGCTTCTCCTGATCCAGTGTTAACAGCATCATACCAGTCACTTCCAGCAATTATCTCCCCATCACAAGTTCTGTGTAGAGGTTCTGTGTGGAGGTTTTGACACTTCCTTTGTTCTGTTCCAATGTGTACATTTAAATTGGGAGATGAATTCGGTCCCTATGGTCTCTCCTGCTGAGTAGTGGGCCATGCCCAGCCACAAGTGATTGCACACACAACCCGAGGCATGCTGTAAGAGGGCGCAAGCAGTGGTTTTTGAGATTCTGCTGGTGCTGGAATCACTCACTTCATTCTTTCTGATAGCTACAAGGAAAAGATGCTTCCACCAAGCATAGAATTTCGTAGGTTGAGACATTTACAAGCTTCTCCTTGACTTGAATTAGGCCCAGTTTAACTGTTGCTTTATTCCATGGCTCTCTGAATATTTCCTGCATGGCATTTATCACAGTTTGTGATTGTAGATTTGTGTGTATGATTATCTATTTTATGTCTTCCTCCCATTAGACTGTTCTATGGGCTGAATCATGCCCCTCCCAATTCATATGTCAAAGCCCTAACCCCCACTGTAATGGTATTTGGAGATGGGGCCTCTGGAAGATAATTAGGTTTAGATGAGATCATGAGGGGGCATTCATGATGGAATTAGTGCCCTTATAAGAAGAGACACCAGAGAGCTTGCTGTCACTTGTATGGGCTTTCTCTCTCTCTCTCTCATCTCTCTCATATGTGAAGACATAAGAAGGTGGCCTTCTACAAGCAGGAAGAAGAGGGCCCTTACCAGAACCTAACTGTATAGTACCTTGATCTAGGACTTCCAGCCTCTAGCACTGTGGGAAAACAAAGTTCTGTTGTTTAAGTCACTGCTGTGGAGTGAATATCCCTCCAAACTCATTGAAACTTAATCCCCACTGTAAGAGTGTTGAGGGTGGGAAATCCTATGGTGATAATTGAAAGGTGGGGCCTTAAAGAGGTAATTGGATTGTGACTTCGTGAACGGTATTATTCATTCATCTAGTAATGAGCATGGTTCTGATGGCTTTAAAAGGAGAGCAACTGAGAAGCTCAGCTTTCTCTTGCCAGCTATCCGCCATGTGATACTCTCTCTGTGGGGAGTCACCACCAACAAGAAGGCCCTCATCCAATATGTTCCCTGGACTTTGGACTTCCCAGCCTCTGAACTGTAAGAAATAAATTATATTTCCTTATCGATTACCCAGTTTCAGGTAATCTGTTATAAACAACAGAAACAGACTAATACAGCCACCCAGTGTATGGTGATTTTTCACGATAGCCTGAGCAGATTAATACAGACTGTAAATTTTATGAGAGCATAAACTACATCTATTCTGCTCATCATTGAATCCCAGCACCAAGCACAAAGCCTGGCATATGGTAGGGTCTGCTAAATATTTATTAAATAAATTAGCAAGTGGATGAATGGATGAATGGATGAATGAAGCTTGAAGAAACAATAGAGTAAGACTAGTGCCTTCACTTAGATGAAGAAGCAGGTTAAATTTCCAATATTTCCAAGTTTATGAAGCTTGTTTTTTTCTTTCACACATTGGAAGACAGATTGACTTTGTCAATTAATAACAAAGTGTTAACTGAGCATCTATTTTGTTGTATTAGGGAATTCAAAAATGAATAAAACACATTTCCTTCTTTTAAAAAACCTTTCATCTGGGTTGGCCCGGTGGCGCACTGGATAGTGCGCCGCTTGGGAAGCGCGGCGGCGCTCCCGTC
>NW_007726882.1:217336-219338 GCF_000696425.1 Galeopterus variegatus
GGGCAACACTGAGGGTTGCGATCCGGTGCCGGACATGGAAAAAAGACAAAAAAAAAAAAACCTTTCATCTGAATAACGGTTAAACTGTTAAGATAACAATAGTGACCATTCATATATATATTTAATATATATATATATGAATATATATATATATATTATATATATATATATATATATTACTTATCTATTTTTTGGTGACTGGGCAGTATGGGGATCCAAACCCAAGATCTTGGTGTTATAAGGCTGCACTCTAAACAACTGAGCTAACTGGCCAGCCCTGTTAAATGCTTACTAATATATTATTTCATTTAATGTTCACAACAATTCTATGGAATAGATTGTATTGTCCCCACTTAACAGATAAGGAAAAGCAAACTCAGAGGTAATATTGCTAAATTGGATTAAGCTTTTACTAGGTCTTAAAACTGTTCTGGATGTTTTACCTCAGTTTACAAATTAATTTAATCCTCAAAGCTTGACTAGGGAAGGATCCACTTCCAAATTCACTCATATGACTGTTGATAGGACTCAGCTTCTCACTAACTGTGAGACAGAGACAGTTCCCCGCTAAGTGGGATTCTCCATAGCAGTATTTGAATATGGCAGCTTGCTTTTCCTGGAGCAAGGACTGAGAGAGAGACTGAAGTTAAAGTCTTTCTAACCTAATCTCTGAAGTGACCCATCACATCACTATTTCCATTTTCTATTCTTTAGAAGCAAGTCACTAGGTCCAGCCCACACTCGAGGGAAGGGGATTACAAAGGGTGTGACTACCAGAAGACAGAGATCACAGGTCACCCTAGAGGCTGCCTACCACAGCAATAAAAAAATCAATAAATCAAATAAATCCAGTGTAATTTGCCATATTAATAGCACAAAGAAGAAAAATATGATCATCTCAATAGTTACAAAAAAGTATTTGATAAAATTTAACATCTGTTGATGACAAAAACCCTTAACAAACTAGAAATGGAAGGGATTGTTCTTATTCTTTTAAAGACATGGTAGATTGCATTAATGGCCCCGCTTTCTCACCCATCCTGTTCCACACCTTTTGTCATGTAACTTTGCAGTGCCCTTCCTCATGGGCAAGGTTACACTTGATCCTAGACTCAGCTATATGACTTGGTTTGGCCAATGGGATTTTAGCAGATGTCATGCAAGCAGAATTTTGAAATGGGCTTCCTATTGGGGTTTGCTTTTTTGTTCATCTACTATTTACCATAAGAAGAACCTGCCCAAGGTAGCCCATTGGCCCCAGGAGGAGGATTATAAACAGGTAGAACACAGCTTCTCCTACTCAGGTACCTGGTCAAGTCCAGCTGAGAACAGAGCCCCTAGCTGATCTGTAGATGCATGCATGAGTCTGGCCGAGACTAGAAGAAGAATGACATTATTTAGCCTAGCCCAGATCACCTAATTGCCACATATGTGTAAGAAATCAATATCTATTATTATATGCCACTGGGTTTTGTGGTTCCTTTGTCATCTAAAAAAAACTAACCGATACAGGTTATCTACAAAAATACCTTCAGCAAATAGCAACTTAATGGTGAAATGTTAAAAACTTTCCTCTGAGACTGGAAACTTGCTAAGTTTAACTGCTATTGCCACTTCTATTTAACTTTGTGTGGACACCTTAGCCGGTGTAATAAGGCAAGAAAAATAATGTTCTAAAAGATACAAGAATGGAAAGAAATTAAACTCATGATTTGCAGATGACATGATCATGTACATAGAAAATCCTAAAAAAGTCTTCAGATCAATTATTAGAATTAAGAAATGAGTCCATCTAGGTCACTGGCTTCAAAGTCAATATATGAAAACCAACTATATTTCTATATACCAGCAACAAAAAAATTGTAAAATAAAATTTTAAAATGTAATATCTATAATGGCATCAAAAAGAATCAAATACCTAGGAATAAAACAAACAAAAGATTTTCAACATCTCCGACAGAAGACTAATGAGAGAAACTATATATAACTAAATATATATATA
>NW_007726882.1:219590-224278 GCF_000696425.1 Galeopterus variegatus
GCGGGAGCGCCGCCACGCTCCCAAGCGGCGCACTGTAGCAGTGTGCCACCGGGCTGGCCCTCAAATTGATTTAAAAATATATTTGGAAACACAAAGGGGCAAGAATAACTAAAGCAATCTTGAAGAAGACAAAAATTGAATAATTTTTTTTGCAAAAAATTAAAACAATATAATTAAGGCTGTGTGATTGTGGCTCAAAAATAAACAAATAAACCAAAGGAACAGAACTGAGAGCCTAGAAGCATACTCACACATTTATGGATACTTAATTTAAGAAAAATGTGGTGCCCATGAATGGTCTTTTTAATAAATCCTTCCAGGTCAATCGGATATCTATCTGGAAAAAAAAAGAAAGAAAGAAAGAAAGAAAGAAAGAAAAAGAAAAGAAAGGAAAGAAAGAAAGGAAGGAACTTGATGACTATCATACTGTACACACAAAAAATCAATTTCAGTTGGATTGTACATCTAAATGTGAAAACTAAAACAAAAAAATTTTAGAAGATACCATAACAGAAAATATCCATGATCTTAGGGTAGGAAAAGATTTATTAACAGGACACAAAAAATGCTAACCATACAGGAAATGATTGATACATAGGCTAGGGATTGGCAAACTACAACCCACAAGCCAAATCTGGCCACCTGTTTTTGTAAATAAAGTCTTGCTGGAACTCAGAAACATCTGCTTATTTAAAAATTATCTATGGCAGCTTTCACACTCTGGCAGAGTTGAATAGTTGTGTCAGAGATCATATGGGCTACAAAGGCTGAAATATTTACTATCTGGTATGGCCTACAAAGGCTGAAATATTTACTATCTGATCCCTTTCAGAAGACATTTGGGGCCGGCCCATGGCTCACTCGGGAGAGTGCGGTGCTGATAACACCAAGGCCCCGGGTTCGGATCCCATATAGGGATGGCCAGTTCGCTCACTGGCTGAGCGTGGTGCTGACAACACCAAGTCAAGGGTTAAGATCCCCTTACCGGTCATCTTTTTTATAAAAAAAAAAAAAGAAGACATTTGCCAACCCCTAAATTAGACTAAATTAAAATTAAGAATGTCAGGTAATCAAATGGCACCATCAAGAAAGTAAAAAGGCAAATGGAAGAAACATATACATATGATAAAGTTCTTCTATCCAGGATATAAGATGAATCCTTATAAATTAATTAGTAAAAAATAAATAACTCAATAGAAAGATGGGGAAAAAAGATGAACAGGTATACATATCACAAGAGGTACAGACAACTAATATGCTAAAATGTGCTCAACAGTATTAGTCAGGAAATGCAGATCAAGAGATTGCAAATTAAAACCATAAAGAAATATCACTACGTACTCATCAGAATGACTAAAAGTAAAAGACTGAAAATATCAAGTAAAGGCAAGAATATGGAGCAAATGGGACTCTCATACGCTACTGGTGGGAGTGAAAATTAGCACAATTACTTTGAAAAACTGTTTGGCAGTATCTACTAAAGGTGGACATATGCATGTACTATAACCCATTACCTACACTGCTAGATATATACTAAACAGGTAAGCATATGTTCACCAAAAGTCTGTACAAGAATATCGATAATGACATAATTTATAACAACCAAAAACTTGTAATACCCCAAATATCCGTTAGTAGCTGAATGGATAAGTAAATTGTAGTATAGAGTGTTGAGTCATAGAAGCAGACTCAAAAAAACACTACTGAGGGCCGGCCCGTGGCTCACTTGGGAGAGTGTGGTGCTGGTGACACCAAGGCCATGGGTTCGGATCCCATATAGAGATGGCCGGTTAGCTCACTGGGTGAGCATGGTGCTGACAACACCAAATCAAGGGTTAAGATCCCCTTACCGGTCATCTTAAAAAAAAAAAAAAACACTACTGAAAAAGAATTTTTAAAAAGAGAAGAAAAAAAAACCACACATACTAAATGATTCCACATATATAAAGTTCAAAACCAGGCAAAACAAAACTATGATATTAGAAGTCTAGGGAACAGGGGAGGGATTGTGATTAAAAAGGGACCTGAGTGTCTTGATTCTGCCAATGTTCCATTTTTTCATCTAGGTGGTTGTGTGTGTGTGTTTATTTTGTAATGATCCATTGAGCTGTACACCTGAGAGTTATGCATGTTTGTGTATGTAAGTTATACTTCAATTAAAAATCTTCAGTTTTGAGTTGCTGGGACTATGCTCAGGGGAATACCAAGATCTGATTGACTAAAGATTGCACACCTCAGCCCATCACTGTGGCAAGGGCAATGAGACTATCTTGATTGTATGTAGACAAGTGTTTTTCAACAGGGGTGCTGTTGGCATTTTGAGAAGACAAATCTTCATTGTACAAGACTATCCCACAGCATCCCTGGCTCCCCAAGCACCAAATGCCAGTAGACTCGTACCTCCCAGTTCCTAATGCCCCAAGGGGACATTCCATTTTGTCTGGAAACAATCCCTTTAGACTGATCATGAGCAATATTCAGAGCTGGAGTCAATTTCACCAAAGCCTCAAATCTGCTACATATTAAGGGAGGTTGTAATGGCTCTGGGGAGAAAACCACAAAGGCCAAGACATACTATGAAAAACTGAGACATAAAAAACACCAGTCAATCACCCCTTCTGTCTGTGCTCATTGTCTTTCATTACTTTAGGAGGAAATTCAGGCTTCCAAGCAATGTAATGTGTACGGTCAGTGAAAATACTGATTTGATTGCTTTGATTGTGAGAAGCAGGTAGAGAGAAAATAATTGATGAGCTGCTAAGCTTTTACTTATTTGCAAATTAGTCTAATGTCTTAAATGTCCATAAACTTGCTCCTGACCACACAAAGAAGGGAGTAATTTGACACATAAGTTTTTGCGAAAGCCCAAATAACTCTTGGAAACTAATTTAAATAACCAAAAATGGGACAGTGGTTTAGTAGATGGTAGCATATACATATATTGCTCTAAGATGCAGCCATTAAAAATGATCTCGATGATGAAGTGTAGACACATGGAAGAGTATCTAAGATATTATGCAAAGTAAAGGACGCAGGGTGCACAGAGGCAAGCACACTGTAATGGCAACTATGGAAAATATAAGTGCATGTGACCAAGGACTGAAAGGTGTTTTGCAAAAATGAAAATAATTGTCTTAGGGTAATGATTATTTTTTCTTTTCTCAAAATTGATCCCTAAAATCCCTGCATGATCATTTCATGAATGATAAACTAAGAAAAAGAAGGGAAAGCCTTTTTTTTCCTTTGAGAAATCCCATTTCCCTAGAAATATGCTATAGGTTGTTAAGGTCTACTCTGATGAGGTTCTTTAAAGGGGACTAGCCTGTCCCATAAGGGTCATGATGTCAGGAATTCTGGCTTCTATTTCCAGCCTTGTTGACAGACTGATGATGGACCTCAGGCATGTCCTTTAAGCTTTTCCTATCTTTGAAGCTAGGAGCAATTCCACTTGCTGCTGCCATTTACTGCAATAATGTTTTAAAGATTGATGAGGTGCATTTACTGCCTGTGATGTTCATTAGGCATTTCAGGTGATTGGCTTTCTTTGGGAAATTAGTATTGCTTGTGAAGGACAAAGATCTGCAGGAGTGCTGTTTTGTTGTTAGAAATTGAATTCCTTTGCTGTGGTCTGAATGTTTGTCTCCTCAAAGCTCATATGGGAGCTTGATCCCCAATGTGGCAGTGTTGAGAGGTGATTGGATTGGATTAACGGGTTAATAGATGAGTGAGTTGTGACAGGAGGGGCACTGGTGGCTTTATAAGGAGAGCGAGTGAGCACATTAACTCACACAGTCTTGCTCAGCACTTGCCATGTGATTCCTTGCACTGCCACGGGACCCTGCAAGGAACCCCTACTAAGAAGAAGGCCCTCACCAGATGTGCCCCCTGGACCTTAGACTTCTTAGTCATCAAAACTGTAAGAAATAAATTTCATTTTTGAAATATATTACCCAGTTTCAGGTATTTTAAGTGACAGAAAATGGACTAAAACATCCTTCAACCAACATTTATTATTGACCACCTAATGTGTGCAAAGCACGGTGTTGAGTTATGAGTGTATAAAGATGTCTAAATCATGGTTTCTGCCTTCAAGGGACTTACAGTTGGGTAATGATAAAAATATCTAATATTTACTGTGGGTTTACAGTGGAACAGGAACTAAGGTTAATGCTTTACATAATTTATTTAATTCCAACAACATCCCAGGGAAGTAAGGGTCATTATCATTATTTTAAGAGATAAGTAAATTGAAGCTAAGAGAGGATAAGTTCCCAAAGTTGTGAACCTAAATCAACTTGACCCTGATGGGTTGCCTGACAGAAGAGTCAATGCTCTTGACTCAACTCCTGTACCAGTACTATCTTCCAAGCATCAGCCCAGATGGGAAGCAACTGCCTTCCTCAGCCAGTTTGTAATCAATAAACACTATAAAATAATGCCTTTTTGATGGGGGACTAGTCGAATCTACTAACACACAACTACGTTGGAAAGTCTTCACTCCTGCCCAACTTCAGAAGAGTTTCTAATAGAGCCGAAATTGTCAGTTAATCTAGGACATTGGCATAAAAATCGTCACATTCAGGTTACAAATAATTATTTTAATATCTGTTATTTGGGAGAAGTGAACTATTTTTTTTTTCTTTTTTGTCTTTTTTCGTGTCCGGCAACGGATTGCAACCCTCAGTGTC
>NW_007726882.1:224932-247896 GCF_000696425.1 Galeopterus variegatus
GGGAGCGCCACCGTGCTCCCAAGCGGCGCACTGTAGCAGTGCGCCACCGGGCCGGCCCAGAAGTGAACTATTAACAATAGCCAAATGTCTTTAATAAACAATCTTTTCTTAATGCAATAACTTTGTATTGTCTAACATTAAAATATTACTTTGTCTTTTTCCAGAATTTATAGGAGATTATAAAATGAAGATTGGCTATGCTTAGAATAGGGTACAAAACTAGGTCTTTCTTGTGTTGTGATTCTCCCGATTTATGCCCCATTTAGGTCCCACAGAGTTACAGACTCTCAGGTTTGGAAAGAACCTTCAAGGGTATTTCTAGTCCAGTATTTTTCACACCATGGATCACAACCCATTAGTGGATTGTTAAATCAATGAACTGGAGTATGACAAGCATTAAAACAAAAAAATTAATAAAACAGAATAGAATAAAATTGCACATCATGAAGGTAAGGATTATTTAACAAAACTTTTAATTATTATTCATTATAATTATTCATTTCCTGGGTCTGCCATAATAAAGTACCACAAATTGGGTGGCTTAAAACAACAGAAATGTATTTTTTCATAGTTCTGGAGGCTAGAAGCCCAAACTCAAGGTGTCAGTAAGGCCATGCTCCCTCTGAGACTCTGGACAGAACCTCCCTTGCCTCTTCCTAGCTTCTGGTGGCAGTCCACAGTCCTGGGTATGGCCTTTCTTGCAGCTCACCAGTCCAATTTCTGCCTTTGTTGCCAAATAATGTTCTCTTTGCTGTGTGTGTCTGTGCCCAAATTTCCCGCTTCCTATAAGTACACCAGTCATACTGGATTAGGGCCCGCCCTAATGTCCTCATGTTAACTCGATTACATCTGCCAAGGTCCTACTTCCAAAAAAAGTCACATTCACAGGTACCAGGGGTTAGAACTTTACCGTATCTTTTGTAGGGGGCAGGGGAATGGCATTCAACCCATAACAAATGTGTGTGTGTGTGTGTGTGTGTGTGTATACAAGAGTACTTCTAAAAACTCACGGAAAAAATGGAATTAAAAGATAATATGCATTTTTCCATGAACTTTTTGAAGACCTCTCATACTTAATATATATTTACAGATATAAATATAAATATTTGTTAAGTATGAGAGTTCTTCAAAAAGTTCATGGAACTTTTTTATATTGTGACTCAATACACAGGTCTGTGTATTGAGTCACAATATCAAATGTGTTTAATATTAGTTGTGGTTTAAAGAGAGAAAGAGAAAGCTTATAAATACTGCTTTGATCTAACTATTCATCTGGTTCTTGACTTCTCTCTGTAATGACTTGACAATAGTAGTTTGGTCTATACTGAGCCCATTGACAAATGTCTGACTATCTCTGAAGATACCCCATGGATCTATGAACGGTTCTCACTGTTGGCAGGGATTTTATCAGGGAGGAATTCATTAGGACTGTACACATAGCTAACAAGAGACCTAACCAAGCACCTTAAACCATCAGGTGAGATTTTTAGCAGCAGTGGTTATAGGTAAAGTGCTCTTTTCGATTAAAATATGACTTGAAAGTAGTCATATCTAGGGCCGGCCCGGTGGCGCACTGCTACAGTGCGCTGCTTGGGAGTGCGGCGATGCTCCCGCCGAGGGTTCGGATCCCACATACAGACCGGCCGCTCACTGGCTGAGCGAGGTGCGGGCTCAACGCCGAGGGTTGCGATCCCGTTGCCGGTCACGAAAAAAGACAAAAAGGAAAAAAAAAAAAAAAGAAAGTAGTCATATCTAGTAATGGAAACGAGGCTTTAAAAAAACAGTTACAAGGGCTGAGCCCATGGCGCACTTGGGAGAGTGCAGCGCTGGGAGCGCAGCAGCGCTCTCACCGCGGATTCGGATCCTATATAGGGATGGTGCTCAGAGCGCTCACTGGCTGAGCGCCCGTGCGGCCGGTCTCAAAAAGGACAACAACAACAACAAAAAAACAGTAACAGGCAAATTTTACGTGTTACATATAATAAGGACCTTATTGCCAAAGCCCAAAGAAGGATGCATACAGTCTTTTTCTTTTAAACCTGAAAGCCTTTCAAAAGAGATCAAGACAATTGTGATTGTAGAGGACAGAAAAATGAACTAAGTTCCCCAATTAATAAACCAAAGGTCCTCCAACCAATAGATCAGGGTCTACCGTAGAATCATGAAGGCTTGCCCTTCCAGATTTCTTAGCACATTGCCACTACCCCACCCAGCTTTCTGAAATTTGACGTTTTCCTCTTCTTCTCAGAAACTTTGCGCTAGCACCAGTCTACTCATGCTAGTGAAGATGCCTCCTTCCAAAAAAGGTTAACTAGACTTATTTTTCTTTAGTTGATTTCTAAATAAATCATTGTGCTTGTTTTTACATTGAAAAGTTTTACTGTTTTCATCGTAGAAGATAATTTAGAGCCCAAAAGACACTTTAGTTAACTGAATCTTCTTCTGTCTCCAAGACATTCAGATTGGAAACGAAGTCTCATCAATCCCAAACTGTTATCCTGCAGGGATCTCAGAGAAATGGGACTTTGCAAGAAACGGAAGGGTGCATCTTAGAATAAGAAGAAAGAAGAGGTGGGGGTTATAAAACAGTTTTATTCTGAAACAACCTCCCTCCCAACACCCCCTTTTGAGCTGGTTTAGGAATTGTTACCATCCAGCGTGCTTCTCCGAGGAGCATCAGACTTAGAGTCCTTCATGGCTCCAGACTGTTTCGGGCTTCACACTACATGAAAAACACTGAGGGTTGAACCAGGGTTGAGATTGGGCTCTGCTCTTGATTTTCCCACAATTTTGTCCAATCTACACGTCCACTTATGTTCTCACTTCTCACATGGGAAGGCTGGAAGTGTAGAAGGAGCCACGAGGCACTACTCATTTTGACGTGCTTGGTGAATCCTGTGGACGGCAACATAAACCCTGGCCCTCTAAGTGCGAATTTCACTAAGAGCCTTCTACCTTTTGTTTGCTCATAAAACAAGCTGCTCTCGGGCCAAGCACCGTGGCGCACTAGGGAGAGTGCAGGCGCTGGGAGCACAGCAGCGCTCCCACCGCGGGTTCGGATCCTATATAGGGATGACCGGTGCACTCACATTGCTCACTGGCTGAGCGCGGTGCGGCCTGTCTCAAAAAGGACAAAAAAAAACCCCAAAAAACAAGCTGCTCTCGGGCCAAGCACCCTGGCGCACTAGGGAGAGTGCAGGCGCTGGGAGCACAGCAGCGCTCCCACCGCGGGTTCGGATCCTATATAGGGATGACCGGTGCACTCACATTGCTCACTGGCTGAGCGCGGTGCGGCCTGTCTCAAAAAGGACAAAAAAAACCCCCAAAAAACAAGCTGCTCTCACCCCTGGAGAAATCTTCTGTCCCCTACTTTCTACCAAAGGCGATGGGCGGTACCTGAGGACACTACACATGGTACAAAGTATTGAGTCTTTGTAAAGAAGTAGGAACAAAACGATCTCCACCTTCTGGCACAGTTAATACAGCTGCTTTGTTTGGGCTCTGAAATTAAAAAGAATTTCTTTTTTTACTTGCTGCTAATGAGGTGAAAAGCACAAATGTTCCATGTCAGGTAGGGGAAATCAGATTTGTGTTTCATATAAACCACGGTTTCAGTCATGCACATGATTTTTGCTGGCACCAGGCACATGTTGCGACCTCTCTGCCTCCCTTTCTCTCCGGCTCCTCCATCCTGTCAGTCCTCATTGTATTAGACTAGCAGAAGCCAAGGATCCCGGTGGCGGAGTTTGCTGGCCTCCTTATCTCCCAATCGCGTCCACTTCCTGTTTTCTTTTAAAACTCACTGGCAAGGTCTTATTTTACATGACAAACATAGTGGGTTTATCTATGCTATCAATTTCCAATAAACTTATATTTTAATCTCTGTCAGCCAATGTTGCAGGCTCTAATGTTTAAATGTAGCTGCACAACTCTTGCCCAGAAATGGTGCCATCCAACTAAAATCGTATTTTCAGGCAGCTGATTACAGACACTGACCTTGAGCTAAGTTCCTGTGCAGTAATCCAAACCATCTGCCCTCGACACCAATTAGAACCTTCAGATCTCTCAGGCGTTTCCTTCCTCTGATTATAACTTATGGGTTGCAGCAAAAATCAGAGAGAAACAGCGTTATATAGAGCAGTCTTCGGTGCCAGCTTGACCTCTGTAGGGCAGTTCTAAACAGAGAAATCTCCACTTTATATACAGCTCTTCTCAGCTGATAATGCAGGTACTTAGCATCTAACAAACCCTGAATATTTAATTATTCTGATTCCTTCTTTTGCTCAGAGGAGAAGAGAGACTTTTTGTTTATGGAGCCAGAGTCAGGCAAAATTATGAGGTAAAATTTGTCCTGGAGATCTTATATCCCCCTTGTTTCCCACACCTCCCTCTTTGTCTCTCCTCCCCATTTTCCATAAGCTCAGAGGTTGTGCTGCCTTCTACTAAACAAGTCCAGACTAAAACAAGAAAAAGAAAGTCAGTGTTCCATTTCCTACCTCCTTTCTCTCCCCTTAAAAATCCCACATCTTCACAATCGTGATCTTTCCCATAAATTCCAAAGGAAATGCATACAATAAATACATTCAACCAAAGTGTCCAAGAAGGACATAACTGTCACCCTTGGTAGGTGGAGGTGAGGAGCAGTACAGGAAAGTCCTTACAGAGAATAGATTTCAGTGGAAAGCATCAAATCCTTAGCAAATCCCTGGGGGAAGAGAGAGGGGAGGCTTTGTCAGCTGGAGAGTAGCAAGTTACACTATATCTGTTACAATATTATTCTCCAGGAGCACTCTGGAAAAGCACAGAAGGATTCTGTGAACTTAGCCTCTCCAGAAGGATGGAAGCTGCCAACCTCAGCCTAGGGACATCTTGAAAAAATACTGGGTTGAGATACCATTGTCTATGTTGAAGTAATTTTAACTAGAACAAAAACAGAACTGCTACAGTTTCTATTTTCTTCAAACAGTTACTTGTTGGAAGTGGTTGGAATCACAAAAGCCAGCCAGGACCTCCAATCCTATGCAAAGCCCTAGTGGGGATTTCTTGGATGACCATTTAAAGACCCAAGACCATAAAGATTTATTTCCCTGACTGGGGAGAGAACTTTGGGGATGTAGTGCTTTTTCTTAAGCACTAAGATTTGACAGAACAGCTCCAAGTTCAAATGCCAATAAGTAAGGAAGGGAAGAAATTGAGAAATGTTTTATCAACACTCTTACTAAGTTTTGCTAGACACATCTTTAACAATAGTCATGGTAAAGAGTGTCTACAAAAACTTTTTTTTTTTTTTTAAAAGATGACCGGTAAGGGGATCTTAACCCTTGGCTTGGGGTTGTCAGCACCACGCTCTCCCCGTGAGCAAACCGGCCATCCCTATATAGGATCCGAACCCGTGGCCTTGGTGTTATCAGCACCGCACTCTACCGAGTGAGCCACGGGCCGGCCCTACAAAAACTTTTATATTCATTGTCTTACTTGATCCTCTTTAGATCTTATTTATTTATTTATTTATTTATTTATTTATTTTTGTCTTTTTCCGTGTCCGGCAACGGATCGCAACCCTCAGTGTCGCCCCCGTACCGGACTGGGACCGGCAACGGGATCGCGACCCTCAGCGTTGCTCCCGCGCCTCGCTCAGCCAGTGAGCGGGAACCGGTCTGTATGTGGGATCCGAACCCTCGGGCGGGAGCACCGCCGCGCTTCCCAAGCGGCGCACTATTCAGTGCGCCACCAGGCCGGCCCCTTTAGATCTTATAAACTAAGCATTTCCATTCTCTTTAAAAAAAAATAGAAAATGAGAATCCTCCCATTAAGTTCACTCTCCAGAGATAATCATTGATTTATATTACATTGTGCAGATGTGAAAAATAAGATTCAAGAAAATTAATTTACCTAAAGCCACACAGCTAGTAAGTCAGATGTTCTATCTCCAAATCAATATGCTCTTTTAAGTCTATTTTCCATACACTCCCTCTTCCTTTTTTTTTTTTTTTTTTTTTTTTTGTGGAGTGGTAGTAGTGTGTGAATGTGGTTTTTAAATTTTTCTTTATTTTTCCCCAAGGGGAAAAATGGCTAACAGTTTAAGAACAATTTAGTGTGGCTGTTTTATCTACAAGACCATTATGCTGTCTGGCCAGAGTGTCCTCGAGTGGAATGTAAAGTCATACATCATTTAATTCTAAAGACCTCGGTTTTCGTAGTGGGTCACCATCCGTAGGATTAATGTGTCTGAAGCTTAGTTGTGTTACAGTCTCCCTCTACCTTTCACTAGTGTGGTAAGGGACAGATGCATCTAGAACAGAGGTTGGTATTTTGCTGATATTTGCCAGGCTGCTGAGCCTCCACAGTTGTGGCTGCTATACTAGGATAGGAGGTCCTGGCTGGCTTTTGTGATTCCAACCACTTCCAACAAGTAACTGTTTGAAGAAAATAGAAACTGTAGCAGTTCTATTTTTGTTCTAGTTAAAAATACTTCAACATAGACAATGGTATCTCAACCCAGTATTTTTTCAAGATCATAATATTTGGTGATTTCATGGTATTAACTAAATGAATACCACCCCCAGCTGCATTTTAAAGTTTCTGTAATTATCAAAACACGTTCACTAAATGTGTACGTTAGGGAAGAGCAATTTATTCTAAGTTTTGCTCACATGATTACTGAAAATAAAGAGAAGGAATAGAGGGGAAATGTCATAGGGAATATTTCTTTGCATTTGGGCTTTTGTAGCTCTGATGAATGGTAGATTAGAAAAGTACAGTCCCGTACAGTACATTTTGTAGTCTGTTTCTGCATGACACAGTTGCTAGGAGCTGAATAAAATCACTATTAATAATATTCATTATTGTGGATTAAAAACTGGCATAGAAAAGACTTTTACATGTATTTTTTCTTGTGATAAAAGTATATAATAAACAACACATTTATTATAGAAAATTTGTTAAATGTAGAAAACACTTAAAAAAAACGTTTGAATGACTCATAATTTCACTAGGCTAAGAATACGCATGAGTTATCTCTAAGCAAAATTGGGTTCATACTGTATATTTAGTTTTGTATCCTACTTTTTTTTTTTTTCTAAAAGATGACCGGTAAGGGGATCTTAACCCTTGACTTGGTGTTGTCAGCACCACGCTCACCCAGTGAGCGAACCGGCCATCCCTATATGGGATCCGAACCCATGGCCTTGGTGTTATCAGCACCGCACTCTACCGAGTGAGCCACGGGCTGGCCCCTGTATCCTACTTTTTTGACAGTATTAAACTATAAACATTTTTCTATGGTATTAATTGGTTTTAAATAAGATGATTTTAATGTCTATGTAATATAAACATATAAAAACCCATTTTTATATAACTTTTAATGTGGTTGAATATTTTTAATGGGGTCAAAATATATACCTTTTAATTCCTATATTTTTTTACATGACTTTTTTTTTCACTTCTAATTTGCAAACAGTTGTTATGACCCAACTTGTAAGAAAATCTGAAGGGAAAATTAGAAATCATTACACTGCCTTTAGGAAAAATAGTAAAAGAAAGTATTCAAATAACACCAAATGTGCTACATAAATCAAATAACAAGTGCAACCCGGGAATTTAAGTTGGAAGCCAATTTAAATTCTTTTTCACATTAAAAATGTGACAGTAATCAAATACTTAAAGATGACATTCCACAATTAAAGACTAAAGATAGCAGCCCTATAGTTAAGGCCTTCTCACATGTTAGCATTGCTTCAACAAACATGAGCATAATTTTAAAACATTTAGGTGTGCTGTTTAAAACCAACAATTTTTTATTCTATAAAGAAAAGGTGTAAGTCTTTAGACTCAAGCTTGCCCTGTAATAATGTGTTCTGTGGCTAATTGATGAACATTACCTTATTAGCTCAAGTCTTCTCTATAAAAAGTAATGGGGCCAAGACAGCAAAAATGCATTCAATAACAACTATGTTCTACCATGATTATTTTGCAGAGACAGAAGCCCATGAACATGACTTTCCCATAAATAAGAAGAGACATCCTTAATTTCATAGTAGTATTGAAAAGGGAGAAAGACAGACACACACAAACAGGGACACACACACAGGTTTTTAACTAGTTCTAGACTATCTGTTGCATATGAAATGTAGGGTTTTAAGGTGGTCTTTCTAATAAGCTGGCCGTTTAGCTCATTTGGTTAGAGCATGGCCTCGTAACACCAAGGTCAAGGGTTCAGTTCCTCATGCCCCAGCTGCCAAGGGAAAAAAAGAAACACAAAAAGCAAAAAAAAAAAAAAAAAAAAAAGAAATGGTATCTAGGAACCCGCCTCTGGTGATGGTCATATTTAGAGCAAGGCCTCGTAACACCAAGGTCAAGGGTTCAGTTCCTCATGCCCCAGCTGCCAAGGGAAAAAAAGAAACACAAAAAGCAAAAAAAAAAAAAAAAAAAAAGGCTAAAATATTATAAATGCTAAATCTCATCTCTTGATGTTAATTTCCTCTATAGTCTGTATATGATAGTTGTTAGCCAACTACCAACTCTCAACTACCAACTGATAGCCAGTTGGCTCATAGGAAATCTGAGATTCAGAATCAGTTTAACTGTGATCGTTGAGACATCACTTAACTTCCCCAAGACTCAGTTTCCCATCTGTGAAGTGGCAGTAATTACAGGTGAAGCTGAGAAAACTACATGAGAAAGTGCCGTGAGCATTTTAAAAAGCATGACCCAAGACACACCAAGCTATTATTATTATATGCCTGTTATTTAATTTCTCCATGTAGAAATTCAGCTATTAACTATCTCTCAATGACATGGTGAAGCTTTATCTTTAAAATTTTTAAGGAGCTTTGAAGATGGAAGGAAGCTACAAGTCTTCTTCACATGAATTCTGGTCTCACCTAAATTTGTGTTAAAATGGCATGAGGGGGCAGAGACTGTGTTCCAATGGTTACTAAAAATGAAGATCTTGTGCTTCTTTTAAAACTTCTATTATAAAAATCAACTGGAGAAAGAATGGTATAATGAACTTCCATATACCCATCACTCACATTCAACAACTGTTGAGATTATGCTCCATTTGTTTTATCCTTTCATTTTTTCCTTCTTTTGCTCGAGCAAATCCTAGACATCAGGTTATTTCATCGATACATATTTCAAGGTATATTTCTAAAAAACATAAACATAGAAAACAACAATGCCACTATTATCACTTAATTACTTTCTCCTGCAGTATACCTACAGTTGTTTCAAAATGACAATACTGATATAATACTAATGCAGTTAGAGATTACTTGATGATTATTTCATACCTAGAATATAACACTCTAAGGTATGTACAGGTAAAATATTCTATTTTAATGACATTTGGAGCCACTATTTTCCTTGCATGTCTCTAACACAAAGTATCTAGTTAGCTTCATTTACTTTAATTTTTTTTTTCAATTTGTAAGAGTTGCTTTTTCCCCCTTTTAATTCAACCTAGATTTTAATCATGTAGACATACAGTTCCACAGTCAAAACTATAACCAAGACGTGTTCACATAAATTGTGTTTCCCTTTTATGTGCCCTCAGTTAGTTCTCTCTCTCCTCCTAGAAACAACTAACTTTTATTTTTCCTTAGTTTATATTTCTGCTTCTTCTTCTAAAAAATATTTTCCAGATGACTAGCATACTATAAACACTATTTGATGGTAGTCTTCTTAAGTGATTTATCCTGGAGATCATTCCATATCAGTGCATTCAGACTGTTTTGATTTCTTCTTATGGCTACATAGTATTCCATTAACTAATTACCCAATTGATAGATATTTGGGTTGTTTCCATTTTTTTGTTGTTATTATAAATAATGGTACAGTCATAACCTTGACCATGAGACATTCTATATTTTTGCCAGAGTGTCTTTGAAATTAATTCTTGCAACCAGAAATTTCCATGTAATTTTGCTAGATATCTCTGGATTATCCTCTCCTGGAATGGTACTATTTTGCATTCCAAACAACCATATGTGAGAATGCCTGTTTCTCTGCAGCCTCAGTTACAATGTTGTCTAACATTTGGATTTTTGCCAATTTAATACGAAATAAGTGGTAACTCCTAGTAATTTTATTTTTTTATTTTTTTTTTTAAAAAGATGACCGGTAAGGGGATCTCAACCCTTGGCTTGGTGTTGTCAGCACCACGCTCAGCCAGTGAGCAAACCAGCCATCCCTATATAGGATCCGAACCCGTGGCCTTGGTGTTATCAGCACCGCACTCTACTGAGTGAGCCACAGGCCGGCCCACTCCTAGTAATTTTAATTTGTATTTTTATTTGAGTGAGATGGAGCATTTTTATATGTTTTAGGGCTATTTCCATTTATTTTTCTGTTAACTATCTGACCCTATCTTTTGCCTATTTTTCTGTTAGGTTATCGCCTTTCTTGACATTTGGGAGTGCTTTACGGATTATGGATAGTTACTCATTGTGACAAAATTTCCAAATACCCTTTCCTCGTTTGTCTGTAACTTTTTATTTTGCATGGGGCAGGGCAGCTGGCTGGTACAGGGATAGAACCCCGGACCTTACCATTATCAGCACCACACTCAAATCAACTTTCCTATTTGTTAATTACTTTTTCCCCATTTTAAAAATTAAGGCATAATTTACAAGTAGTAGAATTCACCCTTTTTAGACTGTAGTTCAATAGCTTTTGACAAGCATATACAATTGTGTGACCCACCATGACCACAATCAAGATTAGGACAGTTTCTGTCATTTACCTTTTGACTCTGCCTATTGTATTCTATTTTTGCCATGAGGTTCTGTTTTTTTTTTTTTTTTTTAACTACTACAGCCATGATTTAATGCAAACAGATTCTTTCAACAAATATCTCATAACTGTCTTCCATGTTTTAAACAAACAGATTATACAGCCTGAATGTACGTGCTACCTGGAGAGATGAGGACATGTTGTAATAACTTTTATAAATGCATTTTCTTCCTTGTTAGAGGAACTTCTAAACTTAACATGTAGAAAGTCCTATAGCTGGGCCGGCCCGTGGCTCACTCGGGAGAGTGCGGTGCTGATAACACCAAGGCCACGGGTTCGGATCCCATATAGGGATGGCCGGTTTGCTCACTGGCTGAGCGTGGTGCTGACAACACCAAGTCAAGGGTTAAGATCCCCTTACCGGTCATCTTTTTAAAAAAAAAAAAAAAAAAAAGTCCTATAGCAAAGCTGAACAGGACCGCTCTTTTTCATCTGAAGGATTGTGGGGCAAACAGTGGGTTGAGGAAGCAAAAAGGAACGTGGCAGCGTCTAAAAGACTTTTGCTAGCTTTGCTGTTTCCAATACACTACTGAAGAGGATCAGGGTATGCCACCCCAAAATATGCCAGAATTTGGTATAAGGATTCTTTTGAGCTGAAGACAATTGAGGATGGCAGAATTGGGAAAAGCTCTAGAAATAGAGCATATATTTCCTTTTTGCAAAGGAAATTTACCCTTACAAAGGAAATTTCCATTTGTAGAGGTGTCCACTCCTGTACCAGGAAGAGGAGAATGACACCCCACCCCCCACAGACACATCTCTTATCACATGAGATGACTTAAATCTGGATAGCAAATCTTCCTAAATAATTTTTATACACCATACATTTCCTTGCCATCGTTCCAAAATTGACTCTACCCCCAGAAGTCCAAAACCGCCTACTCCATACTTTGTTAAAATGGTATATAAGTCCTGGGGAATATCTGCCTCCTTGTGCTTTCACTCTTTTTCTATGAAGATCCCACATGCATATGTTATAAACATTTTTCTCTGGTTAATTTGTCTTTTGTCAGTTTAATTTACAGGGCTCCAGGTACTGAACCTAAGAGGATAGATGAAAAAGTTTCTGTTTCCCCTATTCTACCCACATCACATGAACCTTGTGAGTTTAGTGGGAGACTGAATCGTGTTTGTTTTTGAACAAATAGCAAAGTTCAAGGATTTGGAGTTGTATTTCCCAATGCTCAGCAAGTGTTTGCTCTCTACACTACATGAGTCCCTCACTGAACCACAGGAAGTTTCATAAACGATGGTCAGAGCTTGTTTATCTGCTCTTCTGCAGTTGATGTCACAACACAGGTCCCCGACCGCCCCATCTCCAACACCCTTCTTCATGTCATGCCCTGACTGGCAGATACAGCCTTAACTCTTCAGTGTATCTTTCACAACCTTGGCCTTCACCTGTCTGGTCAATTTTTCTTCTCAATTTTAAGTGTTTAATTCAGCCTGCAAATATGTTGTGTTTGAGTTTTTGCTATTGACCGTTCTTGTCCCTGCACTTTCTGTTCTCTCTTACCTATCTCTACCCTTTAAGACTCAAACCAAGTGCAGGTCAGTTAGCTCAGCTGGTTACAGTGTAGTGTTGATAATACCAAAGTCAAAGGTTCAGATCCCTGTGCCAGCCAGCCATCAAAAAAAAAAAAAAAAAAAAAAAAAAAAGCCCCAAAAGGAAAGGTGAGTTGTAACCTCAAAGAGATCCAGTGGCAAAGCCTCTGTGGGAATTATGAAAGAACAATGTTGTTTCTGCTCACTAGATATATGAGCACAGTGGAAGGGAGACCAAAGTCTGAAGCTAGAGAAAAACAAGTATGAGAAGCTTTGACTTCTCATAGCACATTGATCAGAAGGGAACCAGTTGTGCTTTTCAAATAATATCCAAGAGAACTTCCTACCCAATAATACTCCAGCCATTCAGTTCATCTTTTGTCTTCTATTCATCTTCTTTGGTTTTCTTTGTCTTTTTTTTTTTTTTTTTCGTGTCCGGCAACGGATCGCAACCCTCAGTGTCGCGCCCGTATGGGACGGGACGGCAACAGGATTGCAACCCTCGGTGTTGCGCCCACACCTCTCTCAGCCAGTGAGCGGGAACCGGTCTGTATGTGGGATCCGAACCCTCGGTGGGAGGGCCGCTGCGCTCCCAAGCGGTGCACTGTAGCAGTGCGCCACCGGGCCGGCCCTGATTGGCTCTTTGTTATGTATCAACTAAATTATAAACATGGGGTTTGTTTTTCTTATCAACTAAATTATAAGCTTTTGGAGGGCAAGAACCTATCTAACACTTCTTACATGTCTTACCCAGTGTCCATGGTGCTATGCAGGGAAGGTCTTAGTACTTGATGTAATGGAAGAATGGATGTTGCTGTAGCATTAACACTGCTACAAAACAGCAGGGCAGAAGTGAGAGCAATTGCTGAACTATCCCTATCAGCAATTCTCCTCCTCTTTTTTGTTTATTTATTTTTATTTTGGCAGCTGGCTGGTAAGGGGATCTGAAGCCATGACCTCAGTGTTACAAGGTTGCGCTCTAACCAAATGATCTCCTCCTCTTTGGTATGGACAATTTATGCAGCCCAGTTTAAGCTGCTCCCCTCCCCCCAAAGGCTTCCTTCATTGAAATTCTGAAGCCACCATTCTTCTCTGTTTGTATTTAAGAAAGATCTATATCTCCCTGGAATGCTTTTCTTGAACAAAAACACATTTCTGTTTAGCGAAAGCTGTTGTCGTAAGACAGATTTCAAAGTCAGATATGGTCAGCTCTGTGTATAGGTATCATTTATTGAAAAACACTTATCAGATCTCTGCCTTGTGTTTGTCATATATGACGTTCCATATTTAGCCACAGAACACTTTTTTTCCATTCCCTTCCCAGCCACTTGAGATTAGTTAAATTTCAGGCAAATTTTTCAGAAAATCTCCTTTTATCCCTCATAGATTACAAAATGAACACGTCTGCAGAGGGGACACCACTTGACACGTCTCCTCTCTTTACGGACAGCATTAATCTTCCAGCCACAGCTCTGCTTTTAGGGGCCCCTACAAGACATAATGCCAAAGTGAACAGGCCATGGCAAAAGAGTTCAGTTTCTCCCGACCTGTATTCAAAATAAGGGGTAGAGAGTTAAAAGCCTTTCGCAGAAGCAGGAAGGGCAGTGGGGACTTAAATTAGTTGGACGAACTGATAAAAATAAATATTAGAAAGTTCTAATGGCTTGAAAGATATTAGAAATGTCAGAATGTCCTAGACAATTGATTAAAAACAATCTTTCTCTTTTTAAAAAACTTTGAATAGTGGCTGGCCAGTTAGCTCAGTTGGTCATAGCACGGTGTTGTAACACCAATGTCAAGGATTCGGATCCCCATACCTGCCAGCAGCAAAAAACCAAAAAAAAATAAATAAACAAAACACCTTTGAATAGCAAATATCTTTCACACTAATGCACTCTCATAACATGTTTCAAATCAATTCACTGCAAATCTTTCCTGGCTGGCAGAAACCTTCTGGTTTTTCTGTTATGCAGTCTGACTCTACTGTCACCCCCCGGTTGGTTGAGCCCAAAAGGCAGTGTTGTACAGTGGTTAGGAGGGTGAACTTATAGACCAAGACTGGTGGCCCTTTGTAGCTGTAATGTTGCTTCCCTTTCATCAAGGGAAAATGAGGGCCGCTTCGAGGATTAAATGAGTTAATACAGACCAAGCACTCATAAGAGTGCCTGGCACAGAGTCAGAGCTCAATAAACATTCAATGAATTTTTTTCTTTATCTGATGGGTCCTCTTCAGGAATAATATCTCTGAAATTAAAAAAACAACACCAACTACTTGAGGTTGTTTTCCCCCTCTGGGATTTTTTTCATTAGACATGAGTAAACTAGTACTTTAATGAGGGCAAACCAAGTGTGTTTACTCAGTGAAATTCCCAACTATTTGAGAAACAACCCACCTAATTAAGGTGTAGTTTCAAATGCCCTTTGGGAGTCCTGTGTCTTTGCCAAAATGATCCAAATGTTAATTTTTTAATGTTTTTATTTTTCCTCATTTGAAGGAAGCTAAAATTCACCATATATGTATCCATCTTTTTAGCTTGGCTTAAATCATAAGAATGGATTTGTTTTTATCACAATACAGTTGATTGTACATATCTGTGGGGTACAGAGAAGAATGGATTTTTAACTTTGACCTATATGTAGGTGGAGATTACCAATGAATGTCTTAGACCCCAACGGTTTCACATGGTGTTGGATTTTTTAAAATGTATGAAGCTATTATAAAACTTTTATCCCATTGTTACTATATTTGGTTTCTCAGTCTTAAATTGAGTTTTGCTCTGGAGTATTTTTTCTCTCTTTCTGTTTAGATTTCCATTGGAAAATAAAATTTTAGACATAGAAGTGTAAATTTTTTTCCTCTTTCTGTACAATCTTCTCTTGATACCATTGTGACACCCCAAAAGTGCCTGCAGCAGGACCATATTAAATTTTTATCTGTCTAGACCTTATTAAAACTATCCTAGTATTTATTGCCATTTTAAAATAAAATTTTTTCACAAAATTGCTGATGAGAGCCTGCTTTACAACCAGGACTTAAGCTTTTAGAAATTTTAGGTCTGAGGCCCCTATTCTCACTCAGTTCATAATCTATAGATGAAGTTCCTTATAATGTTAAAATGTAACTGTTTTTCAAAATTGCAATTATTATCTGCCCTTTGGTTTCTTTTTAGTGTAAAGTTGGAAATATTCCAGGTGTAGAAAAAAATACAGACAACACTATAAAAAAAAAAATCTGTTTCCAGTACTCAGATAAAATGCACATTAACATTTTGCCATATTTGCTTTAGCCTTTTTCATTTTAAAGAAACAAAATATTATAACTAAATAAATATTGCTCTTTATTCTTTTTCTTCCCTCCACTCTTTCAATTTGGGGTATAGCCCTCACATCTATCTGTTTTGTTTTTCAGTCTTTTAAAGGAGACAAGTAATTATCACCTAAGAGTTAATGGTAATGTCAAAACTTTTGAGGGCCTGAGATAGAAGGTAACATGATTAAATATTGTAAGGATCAAGGACCTTTTCATCAGATATGTGCTTTCCCTTGGCCAGTTCTTATCACAGGAATGAGCAAATGCAGAAGCCCAAGATGAAATCTATTTAGACACAGACACCAAACTATGGGGTTCATCTTGAATACTCATACCAGGTAGTGTCCTTTGCACGAAATATCTTGGCTTCTTCCAGTAGGTCCTAGGTATGTTAAATCGGTAAATCTAGTGATGAGAAAGACTGAATTTTTCCTCCTCCACCTTTTCCTATAAACCTGGGTAACCTTCAGGTTCACAGGAAGCCTATTATTATCCTGGCTATTGAGGATGAGCCCAAACATGGAAATACTATCCTAATATGTAATTGCATTAGCTAACATTAATGAGCTTTTATTATGTAAAACGCACAGTGTTTTACATTCCTTATTTATTTAATCCCTGTAAGAATTCTGCAAGGTTAATATTATTATCCCCCATTTTCCAGACAGAAAACTGAGGTTTAACCAGGTAAAATAATTTGCTGTGGGTCACATCATCTTTGTCCACATTTGAACACAGGCAGTCTGATTTCTGAGCCCACATACTGAAAAACCACACTCACTGCCTTTCAGTTATTATATTGTTTATTTCTGTTGTTGTCATGAACAAATGGAAGCAACCATGGTGACAGTTGAAGCCATGGGCACTGAACAAACAGAAGAGACGCTGATTGTACTAGGGCAGCTACCACAGTGAATATCCTTTAACTATCAGCCCTGAAGGAACTAACTTGTGTCATTGAGTTTGAATTCAACCAGCTTAAACAATAGAGAAGATATATTACCTCACACAACAGGAAATCCTAATTAGGGTGGCTTTAAAGTTGGTTAATTCAAAGACCCATGAAGTTTTTTGTATCACTCTATTTTGCCATCTTCAGGGTGTCAGTTTTGTTCACAATATGGCTACAGATTTCCCAGGTCCCACGTTCAGGCACGCAAAGTCCTGTGGAAGAGGAGATGGTCTTTTTTCGTGAGTTTCTTTTCAAGGTATGGAACATTTTTCCAAAAGCCACCAGCAAGCTTTCCCTCCTATCTCAAAGGCTGGGTCTCTGAGACCTGACCATGCCCAAAGTAATCCCTGGCAAGGGGAGTGGGACCACAACAACTCACTCTGAACATCAGGGCTGAGCCCTGAGCTGAGATTGAACCTCTTTCCCTGAGGGGAGGATTCTTGAACTAAAGTCCTTGTTTAGTTAACAAGGAAGAAGTAGGTAATGAATGTTGAGTATGCAATAAGGTTTAATATTTGGGAAAAGAAAGACTAATATTTGCTTGGCCCTATTCTATGCCAGGGACTTCACCAGGATTTTCTTGGTTAATGCTTGCAATAAACCAAAGACAGTAAAAGGAGGGCCTTGTTATCCCTGTTTTACCAACTGAATGGGGAAAAAACCAAACTGTTTCTCTCACTATACTCTTAGAACATTTTTCTGACACCAGATACATGGGGATTTTTTCCCCACTAGCAAGCAAGCAATTCTGCAGCATACACTAGCTAGGTGCCCTCCAATTTGATTCTGGTGATATCTGCCTGGAGATAGCATCAGGTGCCACAAGTTGAGGGCTCAGTCCCCAGGATTGCCCCTCCACTTTCAATGCCAATTGCAAGCACCATGTTATTTTACCTGTACTTCTTCTGACCAACTGGCTATATAAATTGGGGCTCCCATGACTCCATCTTGGATTCAATTAATTTGCTACAGTGGCTCACAGAACTCAGGGAAATGCTTGCATTTACCAGTTTATTATAAAGGATATTACAAAAGACACAGATAAAGAAATACACATGGCAGAAGGGGCACAGAGCTTCCATGCCCTCCCCAGACACACCAACCTCCAGGAACCTCCAAATGATCAGCTATCAAGAAGCTCTCTGAACCCTGAGCTCTTGGGTTTTTATGAAAGCTACATTACATGGGCATGATTGGAGCATGCAAAACCATGTGGAAATGTGGTCGGACAAAAAGGGCATGATGTAATACTAATAGGGCTGGCCAGTTAGCTTAGCTGGTTAGAGTGCCACTTTATAACCCCAAGGTCATGGGTTCAGATTCCTTTATCTACCGGCCACACACACACACACACACACACACACACACACACACACACACACACACACACAAAGACTGAGTGGGGAAACTCAGCAAGGCCTGTCTGTTCAGATTCTTTTTAGCCTCTCTGTGCAGCATTCCTTCCTCCAGGGTATGGGTCAGGACCCTCCTGGAATGGGGGTCTTATCACCTACAATCAGGTCAGATGTCAGGGTAGGTTAGAGAATTTCTTTATGGCCAGCTCTAAGACAGAAAGGCAGGGGAAGATTGGACTCCTGCACTGGGGAGCCAGGAACCATGGACAAAAGGATATATGTATAATATCACACTGATGATGAACCTGAGACATAGAGAAGGTAATTAGATTGCTAAAGATCACATAAGAGTAAGTGATGGTGCAATCATTCAAATTCAGGTCTGCCTGACCTCCAAGTACATGCTTTTCCCATATCACACAAGTGTTGAGGTAACAGTTGTTTGTCAATGTGATATGTTTTTAAATAAATTCCCCTGATAAAGTATCTTAGTTCTTAGCACATCTTAAGAATAATAACCTGTGGTTACAGTTACACAAATGAAATCATATTGGCCTGTTGTTTTATGATCTGCTTTAAAAAATATTTGCCAATCTCATGAGTGAAAAATGGACCTTGTTGTTTTCATTTGCTTGAGTTTTCATAAGCCTTAACAGTCTATTCTCCACTCAGTAACTAAAGGGGTCCTTTAGAAGGTAAGTCAAATATTGTCATTTCTCTGCTCAAAATCTCTAGTGGTTTCTCATCTGAGGGTAAAACCCGAAACCTAAAAGTCCTCACATTTGCTGTCAAGGTGTATCAGTCTGTTTCTGTTGCTTATAACAAAATACACAGAACTGGGTATTTTATAAAGAAAATGAAATTTATTCCTTATAGTTTCTGAAGCTGGGAAGTCCAAAGTCCAGAGAACATAGCTGGTGGATGTCTTGGTGGTGGCAACAGTGATGACATAGTATCACATTGTGAACATGGCAGAGCAGAGAGAGAAACTAACCTCCTCATTTACTCTTCTTTACCCTCCAAACCACACCCATGACCACCATTTTTAATCAATTCACTACAGCACAGTCCTACAATCTAATCACCTCTTCAAGGCCCCAGCTTTCAATTACCATAATGAGATTTCTCACCCTCGACAGTTACAGTGGGGATTAGGTTTTAGGGGCACATTCAATCCAAGGCACAAGGCATTATAGAAATAGTAACCTCTATGCACCTGTTACCTTTTTTGGGGGGGTGGGCAGCTGGCTGGTTTTGGGACCCAAACCCTCTACTTTGGTGTTGCAAGGTGGCGCTCTAATCAAGCTAACTGAGCTAACTGGCCAGCCCTAAAACATTCTTCATCTTTTTTCCATGATTTTGTGAGCGTACTTAATACCTTCTAACATACAATTCCCTAATTTACTTTACCTGTTTCCAAGGCCTAGTAAAATGTAAGCTCCATTAGAACAAGGATTTTTGTCTGTTTTGTCCAGTGATATATATCCTTAGTGCTGAGATCAGCATTTGGCAGAAGCTATGTGCTCAGTAACTATTTGTTGATTGGATGAATGTTTTAATATATAAATGACTGATAAATTATACTGTTCCTCTTGTGAACTGCTTGTCATGTCCTTTGCTTATTTTTGTATTAGGTGTTTAACATTTTTATTGATTTGTACAGGCTGTTTATATTTTAAATACATCTGCCCTGTGCCATTTATGTTGCAAAGATTTCCCTCAGTTTTCTCTTTGTCTTTTAATATTGCATGTATGTGTGTGTGTGTGTGGTAAAAATATTTAAATTTTTATTCAGTCAAATCTAGAAATCTTTTTCTTTGTGATGTGTTATCTTTATTAGGAAAAGTTGACAAAAATTTTTTTTACTTCTAAATATATTTAGTTGGGGGCTGGCCCGGTGGTGCACTGCTACAGTGCGCTGCTTGGGAGTGCGGCGGCGCTCCCGCTGAGGGTTCGGATACCACATACAGACCGGTTCCCGCTCACTGGCTGAGCGAGGTGCGGACGCAGCACCGAGGGTTGCGGTCCCGTTGCCGGTCCCGGTCCGGTACAGGCGCGACACTGAGTGTTGCGATCCGTTGCCGGACACAAAAAAAAGACAAAAAGGAAAAAAATATATATATATATTTAGTTGAAGGATGAGTTGTGCCTAAATTTTTTTCTATATTTATTATATTTGTGTTTCTACTATTTGTGAACTTGGATATACAGTACTCAAAGAATCTGAATAGGATTTAAACTTTTTGATTGACAATTACAGTTACAGAATCATTTTTCTCATGATGGTTTATCTGGTGAGCAAGAAGAGTTAAAAGTCTTACTAAAGCTTCCTCTTACATTAATTTAAAGGAAGTGATTTGATTGCAGGATAATGAACATTATAAAACATTCACGTGTGTTTATAATATTTGCATGTTTTTTAAATTCTAAATATATTCCCAATTTAACATAGACATAAAAGGTTACTAGGCTGTAAATCTAAATAATTAAAACCTTGTATCACTGGAATACTTACAGTGATAAAGTCCATTTACAAATTCAGTTCTGTGTTTGACAATAAGTCCTTTCAAAACAGAACTTGCCCCATGTTGACCAGCCACAAAAAAACCCAAAAACACAACTAGACTTGGTTACACATTTCATTTTATTTATTCTACCCCCTTCCCTGAATTTTAAATGTTAAAAATGTCTAGTTGCTTAACATGATGTTTTGAATTTTTACAAATATTAATTTCAAGAGCCAAATTTTGAATTCGTAATATTTTTTAAAAAAATGCTATCAGAAAAATATGGAAATATGATTATTATGCTGCTCTTAGGAAATAGAATGCCAATTCTTCCTTCCTTTTTGTTTTTTGCTTTTTGTTGTTTAAAAAGTGCTTTTACTTTATTATTCAATCTCGCCTTTTTATCATAACTATTTCTTTTTTTTTTTTTTTCCTTTTTGTCTTTTTTACTGACTGGTAACGGGATCGCAACCCTCGGTGTCGCGCCCATACTGGGGACCGGCAACGGGGTCGCAACCCTTGGTGTTGCGCCCGCACCGTGCTCAGCCAGTGAGCGGGAACCGGTCTCCACATGGGATCCGAACCCTCGGCGGGAGCGCCTCCGCGCTCTCAAGCGGCGCACTCTCCAGTGCGCCACCGGGCCGGCCCATATCATAACTATTTCTGATGGTGTGTTGAGAGCTATAAAAATTAATTCCATCCTTTGGAGCTTAAAAATAATACGAAAAAATCCTTTTTATGGTGTGGTGGATTATAAAGCACTTTAATGTATTTCTCTTTTAATGTTTTTCCTCAAAGTATTCAGAAACTTTAATTTGTTCTGGGTGAGATTATTTCCCTCTTTCTATCCACAATAAAACAAGTTATTTAAATTCTTTAACCTACACATTATTCTTAAATTGACGTATTTAATAAGGACTGTGCCAATGAATATTTGAATAATGAAATAATGGAAACCAAATAAGAAAAATTTTTCATAAAGCAAGAAATCCTATTTTCTTACATGCATGGCACATTCAGGGGTCAGCTTAGACTGGGCAAAACAATATGAATTTAGAACTCCTGGTTTCTAATTATTCAGTAGCTGTGTGGCTAGAAAGAAGCCTTTAATGTTGCAGGACCTTGGAAATAGGGTGTAACATTAGGCCCACCTTCTGGAGTTGTTGTGAATCACTTGGCATAATACATTATTTTGCAAGCTGGACGTGAGCAAGACTGAAAGAAGGTAGAGCAGGTTTGCAAGCCTTCTTTCTGCCAATTCTTCTCTCCCTCCCACTAGTCCACAAATGAGCATGGCTGACCGTAGGTCAAGCAAAGAACCACGAAGGTTTGATCTGCAAACCTTCAGATCAGCAGAAAGCAGAGCAGAGTGGTCCCAGTCCTGCCATTTGCAGTCACCTTCCTCTCTCTAAGCCTCAGCGAGTGCTCCAGGTGAAATAATGGCATAAAATAGTACTACCTTGTAGAGTTGTTTTGGGGATTAAGGGAGATCATTCAAGAAAGTTTAGTTATAATGGGTGAAATTTTTCTCTTTTTTAACCCCTCTCTTCCCCTCCTGATGAAACTGCTGCTAAGCCTGCTTACCGTAGAAGGGCTGAAGCTTCAAAACAACAATCTTTCGGTCAAGATCTCTGCCAGGAATCAATGTGATTTAAAACAATCCAATAACACCAAGGTGTGAAAGATTGGTACCCACGGGTGGCTTGACGGAAAAGTTCGCATTTTATAAGAGGATTAGCTGACTGAGAGGATTGTAGAAAATATGTAAACTTTAAAATTTTTTTGTACGTGGGTGAACAGACTTCCTTGATCCCCTTATTCCCACCGTTGAAACTATGCCTTGTAGGTGACTTTATACGGCTGATTGTGGAAGGGGATATTTACAAAGCACATTTAATTAAAAAGCACTCAATTGTTCTGCAACTATAGAACTAGTTCACCCCCCTTTGCACCAAGTGGCCTCTAAGATCGTAACGACCTCGGTCGTCCTCATTTGGGAATAAGCCCTCGCCAGAGAGAAGGGAAAAAGGATAAGACCCCAGTTCAAATGACTGACCAGAAAGGATGTTTTCATTCGAATAAAGTCAGCCCAGTTGCTATCCCCCCACCCATCTCTGCCAACTTTTAATCCTCCAGGAGGCGCGAGCTGCCGGGGTTCAGGACCCGGCGTTGCGGCTGCAGGACGCCCGCGGGTCTGGGGGCTGGGCAACCTCCACCACCCCCCGCAGGACCCTGGGAGGGAGCGAGCAGGGCGGGGACAGCACAGAAAGTTTCCAGTCGTGCTCCCGCCCCTGGCACAACTCGAGCTGGCGGAGCGGGGGGCGGGCGGGCGGATCGGAGAAACTTGCAGTTTCCGGGAGGTTGGGGAAGCAACCCGGCCAGAGCCCACCAGAGGCAGCCCTCCATCCGGGATTTCGGGGTTCCCCCAAACTGCTTGGGAAGAGCTGCGCGCCGCCCCCACCTGCGGCCTGGCGGGGAGGGGCTGCGCGGCGGCAGCCGGC
>NW_007726882.1:248336-256734 GCF_000696425.1 Galeopterus variegatus
CCCGCGCCCGGCTGCTCCCCGGGGTCCCGCCGCCCGGGACCCCGGCTCCACGTGTCTCCGCGGGGCGCGCCGGGTATGCTCGCCGGGAAGGAGGCGGCGGCGGCCGAGAAGTGGCTTCTGCCTTTTGGGGGTCCCGGGAACGTGGCTTCAGCCTGTGCCTGTGGGCGTGGGGCGCCCTGGGCCAGGGAGGGAGGAGGAAGGGCGGAGGGGCCGAGGGCCGGCTCCTGCCTTCCGCGCCAGATGGCTTCTGCGCCTTCCCCTCGGGGCCGCCGGCTTCGGGGGAGCAGTTCTGGGAGCCAGGAGGTGTTCCCGGACCACTCCTGGCCTTTCCCCTTCGCGCTCCCGCTGGGTCAACGGTCGGATCCTCGCGTCCGCGCTTCCTGTTAGTCTGTTCAGTGGCCTGTGGCCCGCTGAGTGGCTTGGGGACCGCGTATGGCCAGGGGTGGCCGCGGTGCCTGACCTCCCCCGCCCTCCCGGTCCGGGCGCGCTGGTGGGGGAGGGGGCCGAGGGCCACGCGGGCCCGAAGTTAGTAGTCGCTCACTAAATCTTGGCTGCCGGACTCAGGGTTGTGCGCGTCCTGTACAGTCAAGCCTATAGGTGCCTCGAATGTTCTGCAAACGAGCTCGGCTGCTAGCCGGCGACAACGAAGCTACAGGCCGGTTTCTTCCTTTTTTGGAGGAAGCCTGCCGTGGGAAGCATGACTTGGGAAAAGATGGGAAGGGAACTTGTGCCAGTTTCTCCGACCGTGACAGTGTTTTGGGGGAGGTCTTCCCGAAACGGGGCGCGTCGGCTGGACTGCTAAGTCTGGCGCCTGGACCCGCGGCCTCCTGGCCCGGGGAGCCGCACCGGGGAGCGGGGCCAACCCGGCCACGCTCACAGCAGATGAGAGAAGGCTACAGTGGAACGAATCTGTTGCTTTGAAAAAACAACAGGCGCGCATCAAACTTTTCTAACACACTAAGTCCTGGAGACTAGAAGCAGAAGCAGGGGCCGGGCGGTGAAGTTTTTGTTTTGTTTTGTTTTTTGGGTGGGGTGGGGGGTGTGATCCTCAGAGTGTCCTTGCCAGACCTTTTACTTAAAAATTTTCTGAGGTCAGATCTTTCTGAGATTCGGAAGTTCTCGTCTTTTCAGCCTCTCCAAGTCCCAAACCAGGAGGAGGGAGAGAAGGGGACGGTGAAGGGCAAGCGTGAAGTCAGGTGCCCTTTTTCAGTAACAACGGTTAATCCTGGGTGAGGACCTGGTGCGGTGGTTGTCCCGTCTTTGTTGTTTCTGAGGCTTGAGGCCGCACTCTAGTGACTTTGAGTGATCTCTTATTTTCAGCAGAGTGTGTTCTAATGGCATGAGTTTGAAAGTTAGAAATACCCTCCCCCTACCCCCCCCCCATAACTCCCCACCGGTTATGGAAAAATTGCATTTCCTTGTGTTTTAAGCTTTGCTTTTATTTCTTTCTTGGCCTCCCCTTCTTTCCTTTCTTCACTTTGTATTTTCTCCTTCCACTTACGTTGCTGATACCATTTGACACGTTGAAATGAGCTTGTGCTCGTTTGAAGTCTATTCCAGAGGTGTTTACTAGTTACCAGAAAACTTGCTAGTTCTTGGATTTTCTCCAGATGTGAGGTGCTTCTTCGCAAGGCCAGAGTATCCGTGATGGAACTGTAGGAGAATCCTTTTGTGCTTCAAAAGGTAGAGACATCGTTTTTTTTTCTAGGTTTACACACATACAGCGTATCTATGTTATATGAATTAATTTATGTAATATTTATCCATCATATATGTTATCCTCATGTAATAGTGCTTATTTAGCGTTTAGAAACTAACCTTAATATAGATTTTGAAGTATTGTGTTGAAGGATCCACCTAACCATTGTTTTAAGCAGGACCAAAATGTAGATAGACATTTCTGCACTTTATGATTTGCCTTTTCTGATTTCCCAGCAAAATCAAACTGCCTATAAACACAGGACACATTCATATTTCCAAAAAATAGAAACGAGCTAAAATTGTCAAGATAATCTATTAGAGCATGTCTTACCTCTTAGCTAAGATGATTACCTTTCTTCCTGAGCTTTTGGTAGTTAACAGGAATAAGGAAATGAAACACTGTTTTTACTTTAGAGGTAGAATAGTCTCAGGAAGTTGTGAAAAACTTGAAATTTGTCTTCTGAACCACCCACATTTTTTAAAAAGTTGTACTGAAAAAATTATACTGTTTAATCAGGCAAGCCGGTGAGACTTCACATAACAGGCCTCAAAGTTTGCCCTTTGGGTTTTCTCCTTATTATCGCCTAAATATTTTTGTGGCCCTTTATTTGGTTGTGTCTTATTGCTAGAATCAACAGTAATGAGTTGCACTTTTTTATTAGTGTTTCCATTGAAGTTTGGAGGTAAGTCAGTGGGGCAAAAGAAGACAAGTGGTTTACAACATCAAAGGGATTTTGGTTATATTAACTTTTCACACTAACTTTTAGTGCCTGTATTATTGGATATAAACATTCCTACCAGCCATTTTGCCTGGTGCAAGGTGATTTACACATCTCGTCTGCATGTCTGGTATATTCTGTTCTTACATGTATTAATCCATTGGAATTTTGTGTTTGTGTGAGCAAGACTCACAAAGGCATATTCCTTTAACAGAATTTCAAAAGAAAATTTTGTCCTCTATCTTATATAAGCTCATATATGAGCCATATACTCTTTACCCCATTTCTTCTTCTGGCTGACTTGCAAGATTTGGAATTATTTGGAAAGCAGTGACACAAAACATTTATGAAAAGAAAGGCTAAAAATATCCAATAATGAGGTTATTCTTTGTAGACTTCCTTTGGCAGTCGGTGCATGCCATACTGTTAACATTCTTTTTCTGGGAGAAAAGAACTGAGGCTGACCAAATGCTTTCTAGTGTGGTCTGATCACAGGCTCTTAACCCTGAGCTTCAGCTCTTAACTTTCCCCCACCTCCCCAGCATAAGTAGCTGTCTTTTGATAAAGGCCCCAGATTGAGACTTGCTTTTCACTCTAAATTTGGCCCAAGGCTAGCCCACCCCTCTTCAGAAGGGATGGTAAAAAGACAGTGGGATATATGATAGATGCATGCAAAGGAGCTTCTCTGTATGGCCTGTCTGGGCCTACTTAACCTGTGTGCGTCCTTGTCTCATTGAAGAGCTGTATGTGTTGCCTGGTAGGAAGTTTTTATTCTCCTGGCTGAGCAAGCGTTACCTATATTACAAGGCCCAGCTTATTGTTCACCTTCTGGTGTAACAACCTTTACATAGTAGCATATAGTTAGGACTCTAGTCACATTCTCTTCTCTTAGTTCATTTCAGGATCCAAGTTACTCCCCACCTCAGAACTGGCCTGGAGTCACTTTCCTCCATTCTCTTTCACATGTCAACTTCCATGTCTCCTTCTCAGAGAAGTTGTCCTAAGCCACCAGTCTAAAATAGGCACCCCTCCTCTCATAAAGCCCTCTGTTTTTTCCTGTCATGGCAAAAATTACAATTTGTTGTTATAGTTTGTGTAATGAGGACAGAGATTAGCATGTTTACCTAGCACAGAAAGTCAATGTTTGGCACTTAGTAGGTACTTGAACAAATGAAAGCCTGCTCATTTTGCTTTATTTATTTATTTTAATTTAATTTTTATTTTTTTTGAGTTTATTAATATTATTTTTTAACATTCTATGATGTTGCCGAGCAGCTGGGGGAGGGGAAGGGGGAAGGAAATAGGGTGGGAGAAGGAGGAAGGAGGAGAGGCGGGGTTGAGGCCTGTGGCACCATCCTCATTCCTGCAGGGGAGATCTGGGGCTTCCAGTGGAGTCTTGGTCATTGCTGGGCTGGGTGCCAATGTCAGGGGGGTGTAAGCCTGCTCCTTTTGGGAGGACGTCCCAGTACTTCGTACTGTTAGTTTTCCTTTGTACACAAATGTACATAATCCTCCCCTCCCCTCTCCAAACTAGACCAAAAGCCCTCATGATATCTAACAGGTAAAATTTAAAATTGGATTATATTGGTGATATCTATTGTTTCTAGTTAGGCATAACTCATTTTATATATTTTCCCCGTTTGTTAAGAAAGGTCATTATTCATTTAGTTGACAGTTTGCTGAGTGCCTACTATGTGCCAGACACTGTTCTAGGATGTGGGGATGCAGCAGTGAACACAACAAAGTCGCTAGCCTCATTTAGTAATGTTTTTAAAAAGCTTACCAAATAGACAAATTAAAATATCTCCTTAGTTTTCCTTTAGTGAGCTTGCTTCTTTAGTGTATTTAAGGAAATCTTGAATAGTTTATGATTTTTCAGGGACACACCTATTGTGTAAAGTGTGGTGAAGCAATACGTCTATTCAGATGGAAATGTTGATATGGAAGTATATCCCTGCAAAACAATTACATTTCCTTATTGACAGCTGTGCTAAAATGTAGCACATTTATTCATTTAGTTCTACAGAAACATAATCATCTTCAAGGGTGGAAAATGCATTAAACCATGTTAATAGCTCTAACCAAACTCAGATTAATTAACCAAAACATTAACCAAAATTAACCAAAAAAATTTAACTAAATCTGGTTTATTTTCCAGGATTTTCTTAATAGTTTAATTAGTTCTGGTTTGGAAATCAGTGGCTAGTCAAATGGCTTTTGTTTACTTGCTTTTTTTTCTTTACATTGTAGGCAAGATGTTGGAGCCCATAAAAAATGATTAAAACATGAAGTACATGTAAAAATGTTACAGCTCATTCTGAGGTAGAAGTGACCTCTCTAAAGCTGTGCTGTCCTTGTTCAACTCTTTCCCCCTTCTCACTACTGCTCTTGACTAGTCTAAAAAATAAAAAAACAACAACAAAGCTCTGCTGTCCAGTGTAGTAGTCACTAGCCACGTGTAGTTACTGAACACTTGAAATGTGGCTGGTCTGAGTTGAGATGTGCTGTACGTGTAAAATACACACTGGGTTTTGAAGACCTAATTACAAACGAAAGAAAGAATGTAAAATATATTACAACAATTTAAAATGATTGAAATGATATTTTGGACATATTGTGTTAATTAAAATTAGTCTTACCTGTTTATTTTTCAACACGGCTATTGGAAAATTTAAAATTGTACATGTGGCTCACATCATTTTCTGTTGGACAATGCTGCTTGCTAAAGTAGAGCTGGTAGCCCTTGCCAAGGGTTTGAATCTCCACTGTCTGGGTGGCTGCAGATGGATGGATGGGGTGCCAGCCAGGCGTGCTGGGAAGATTTTTCTTTGTGAAGGGGAACTTGCCCTTTACTGTTGAGAATCGTTTCTTCTCAGCCTATCTTCGGTCACACAGACCAGCATTTTGGGGTTGTGAAACTTTTGTGTGGGGAACTTCCTTCTTTTTTTTCTCATATGAGCTAATAGGATAAAACTGTCCTGATGACATTCTAAGTGCAACTCTACCTTCAGTTTACAGAGAGAATAGGGCTCATTGTTTCATAGAGAATTAAAACAGCAAGCTTAATATGCATTCTATGGGCAGTAATTGCTAACTGCTGCTACGTGATTCAGTCAGCTAAGAATAATTTACTAATTATATATTGCAGCATTCAGTTCCTTTTCCAGATGCTAAACACAGTGAGATCATTAGAAAAGGAAAAAGGATGAATTTGGGAATTGGAGACCAGAAGAATAGATTTAGAAGCTTTTGAATTTAACAGATTTAGAATGTAATCAGCAAAGTGTTTCCTTGAAATTAATGCAGATTGGCAAGTGGGTATGTGTGTATTAAGATTGGTGAGGGTAGTTTTCTAAATTGATTTCCCAAGTATTTATTGAATATTCACAATGTGCGAGACTAGGTGCTAGGGATTTGGTGATGAACAAAACAGAGATTGAAACTTGCCCTCATGCGGTTTAGGAGTCTATATAGGTTCATTTGAGTTTGACTACTCTAGATACCTCGAATAAGTGAAATCATATAGTATTTGTCTTTTTGTGACTGACTTAGTTTACTTACCATAATGTCCTCAAGATTCACCTATGTTGTATCATATGTCAAAATTTCATTCCTTTTTAAGGCTGAACAGTATTCCATTGTACATATATGACTTTTTGTTTACCCATTCATCCCTCCATGGACACTTGGGTTGCTTCTACCTTTTGGCTATTGTGAATAATGCTGCCATGAACATGGGTGTACAAATATCTCTTAGAGTCTCTTCTGACAATTCTTTGGGCTACGTACCCTGAAGTGATATTGTGGGAACATGTGGCAATTCTATTTTTAATTTTTTGAGGAATACTGTGCTGACAAATTTGAATCCTGCTATTTAAACCTAGAATTACAGGATATTGCCATATGATTTCAACTGTCGTTTTGATGTCCACATTGTGTTTTATTGAAATAGGCATTATTTCCCAAATACTGGAAAATATGGGTGTTTCTAATTTTTACCACTATAAATAACAGTATAGTGAACATTTTGAGCACAAAACCTTTTCCATTGAAGATTAATTTTTTAGGAGAGTTGTAAAAAATGGAATTTTAGTGATTAAGCTGGTGTGACCATTTTTATGGCTCTAGTTATATATCGCCGATTTATGTCTACATTTTTAATCAATTTCATTGCACCCTTAGCTCCATGGGATAGAGTCATTAAAATAGAGGGAAAAAACTTCAGTGAGTAAAGGCACCTCATTGTTATTTAGTTTGCATTCGTTTTAATTAATGGTGAATTTAATATTGTTCTATACTTCTAAGTCAGTCTTCCTCTGTATGAGCATTGTTCATTCACGGCCTTTAACCATTTATCTATTAAATAGGTGGAAACCTTGAGAGAACATAGTTGGGTAGATGGTTCCCTTTCTTAGCAGTCAGCTGAACTTGAGGTTATTTTTTGACTTACAGTGTTTGTACCAAAGGGACATTACATATTATGGTATTTTGAAATACTTCAGAATGTGTTTCAGGCTGACATCACTGAAACTCAGAGCAAAATACTTCACTTGTTATCCCTGTAGTTACAGCATAGGAAAAGCATTGCTAAGAAAGCATCACCACGAATAAACTGGAATATAGAGGGTAGGGGGTTGGATTGTGTGTCTTTTACTAACCATGTAAAAAAGGGTGACTGGAAGTTCCTGTTTGTCTTTGAATTTCAGTTAATTTAGGGCTAGTTCTCCAGCCACCCTCGTAGATAGAGTTCAGGGGAATCTAAGTTATCTTATAAATAGACTAGGTAAGGATGGTAGAACAAACTACTAACAGCCACACCCACCAAAGAGAATTATTACTGTTTACTTGTAGGCTTATTGTCTTTTGTTGAAAAATTGCAATTAGAATGGAATCTGGCATCACGGTCTACTTTAAAGCTTGTTGTAGAAAATTGTTGCTTAATCTCTTATACTCTGATTAACACCTAGTTTGCTCTGATTTAATTTTTTCTTCTTTCATCATATTTTTATCAAGTGAATCTTTTAAAAAGATGTGAAGAGTTATTTCTGACTTTATGATGGATTATGAACCCCCCTTAATCACCATATTCTTAGACAACGAAACAAGCTTACTCTGAAAATTCCTTACAAATGCTTGTTTCCAGGAATCTTTTTTTGTATTTTGTCAGCAGCGTCAAAGAAACTTACATGAATATAATGCAGTTCTCAATCAGCAAAGCAAAACAAACAAAAAAATGAAAAATTTATGCAATTAGAAAACAACATAGCTAAATATATTACATAGGAGGAAAAGTATCAATATTAAAATGAAGTTTAGCATTCTGTTGAATTTTACAGTTAACAGAACATTCCAAGGGAATTTAGTTGATTTTATTGGACTTTAATTTCAGAACTTTGAGATGAGAAATTAACTGATTTTATCAGTTTGTGCCTCCATCAGATGCTGGTCTGGTGGCATGCAGGAGGTGAATTCAGGGGTACATGACTGTAGTGAGTTACATTTTCCCCAGCATTAGGAAAATGTAAATGTTATGTAGATGGCTTAAAGAAACAATATTACTTTTGTGCTCTTAAGGTCTGTTTCTATTTGTTTAAACAGGCTTGTGGATTGTTTTTTTCTTGCCAGTGTTTCTTTGTGGGGAAGGCACTGCCCTCTCAGATCTTTCTGAAGTTAGAAAATTGCTCTCTTGCTTTTCCTATGGCGAGCATTGGTCATGTGGTGCAGTCGGTTACCATGAGTCTGGTGCTGCTGCTGTGCTGAGGTTTGCTCCTTGGCTGTCATGTTGGTCCCTGCTAGAGGAAATTTGTTTTATGAGCTGTACCCAAATAAGTATTTGTGCCATTTGGGGGAGAGACAGACCTAGCACCAGTATTGGCAAATCAACCTACAGTCCGTTCCTCCTGGAGGTAATTCTGTTACAGTTTCTTCCTTCCTTCCTTCCTTCCTTCCTTCCTTCCTTCCTTCCTTCCTTCCTTCCT
>NW_007726882.1:257064-276486 GCF_000696425.1 Galeopterus variegatus
CCCCGCCCCTTCCTCCTGCAGCTGCCGCTTCGCTTTCTCCTCCCCTCCTCCCCCTCCTCCTTCCTCCTGATCTCCCTCCTCCACCTCCCCTCCTCCCTCCCCTTCCTCTTCTTCTTTCTTCTTCTTCTTCTTTCCTCTTCTTTCTTCTTCTCCTCCTCCTCCTCCTCCCCCTCCCCCCCTTTCTTCTTCTCCTCTTTTCTTCTTCTTCTTCTTTTCTTCTTCTTTTTTCTTTTTTCTTTTTTGGCAGCTGGCCAGTACTGGGATCTAGGGATGGAACCCTGGACTTTGGTGTTATCAGTACCATGCTCTAGCCAACTGAGTTACTGGCCAGTTCCTGATACAGTTTTAAAATTAACATTACAGTGGATCTTGATCATTTGGGGTGAAGGCTTAAAACTCATTATTAAAAAAAGGGTGAACTGGGTTTTGTAATGGGCTAAAAGGGTGTATGTTCTTAATTGATTGATTGCAAGCAGCTATGTGGGGCAGCCTGAATTAAATCAGTGCTAGCTGTGCTATCTTGGGCAAGTCATTACATCTTTTTAAGCCTCAGTTTCCTCATCTGAGAACTAGCAGCATGCTTGGAAGGTAATACGTATTAATAAATGTTAGCAATTGTTATTTTTTAAAGATCCTGCTATGTAGGATTATATACTTTTCATTTGAGAATATATCCATATAGAGAACTGACAGTGGTTTAGAGATTTGAAGTGAACTAATACATAGTCCAGCCAAAGAGTAAAAGATGGCAGGAAATTAGGTGTGTCTTTTAGGCTTTATTAACCAGAATGAATTGGGAATCTTGTTGTAATTAATCAGGAAGGACCTTCAGTCATTCCTGGGGGGTTAATTTTTTTTTTTTTAGCCGCTTGCCATATCACTGTGGTGCCTTTGTTTTCTGGTAAAGGAGCTGTTGCCTCCTGACCAAGCCTGAGGCTGCTTAATCACAAGTCTTCACCAACTTCTTTTTCCTTTAAAGCAAGCCACCCCACTTGAAAGAGAGTGATGGGGCATATGGAACTCTTTGCCCAAGAGTTTATGTATAAATAAGTTAACACGTTGTGTATATATATGTGTATCTTTTTAATTTCCTCTTCCTCTCTCATCCACTTCTGGCTGCAGGATTCTGGCAGTAGAGTTTTGCTCAGGGCTGCTCACTTGACCTGGTGACAAATGGTGATTTTTCCTGGGGGCTTTCCTTTTTCCTTCAGAAAGTCTTGTGCCTATTGTTTAGGGGCTTAATCACTGTCTTCTTTCTGGTTTTCATGAGATCGGATCAAATGAGATAATATATATAACTGTGTAAAGTGCTCCTGTCCTTAGAGTTCAGTTCCACGTGCCATGGCTGGTCTCACACTCAGTGTCTCTGAGTAATTTCGGCCTAGCTGGATGCATCCACAGTTCAATGAAACAAGCTTGCTTATGCTTGGGTGCAGGCATTAAAGAAGCTCAGTGAGTCATGTGATCTGTTTGGCCAATTCTTCAGAGTTCTTTTATACTCTATAAGACTGGTGTGAGTTTTGGAATCTGGTGGGAAGCCTCTTCCTGTGGGCCCGATGAGCCTTCTGGGTTTTGATATTCCCTCTCTACCTCCAACCTTTCACTTCTTTAGTTGTGTGTTTCTTACAATAAATTGGTTGTCTGAAACTGGCTTTATATTAATTCTAAATGCCATTATATTTTTAATAGCCTTTAAATTTTTTAATTTGAGCTGTAGGTTATTGATAAATTCTTTTTTTTTTTTTTTTTTTTTTTTTTTTTTGGTGGCTTGGCCTGTACTGAGTTCCAAACCCTTGACCTTGGTATCATCAGGACTGCACTGTAACCAACTGAGCTAACTGGCCAGCCTGTATTCTTAAGTAAATGATGTTATTATTAACTACTTAGTTCAGGTAAAGGACTTGGAACAGTATTTGACATATTAGTACGTGTTCAGTAAAGATTAACTTATTATTTCTAGTGGTGTTAACATAGCATAACTAATTCAAAATAATTTGGTAGGAGCTTTTACTAAGGCAGTGTGGTTAAGTAGAAAGATCTGGGGATCTAGAGCTGGGAGACGCTTAATTTTGGATCTGTCATTCACCAGCTCAGGTAGTTTGAACAAGTTCATTAACTTCCTTGAGTATCAGGAATACTTTCTTAATCTTTAAAACAGTTATTATAGAGGGTTTAAATGAGATATTGTGTGTGGAAAGTATTTCTAGATTATAAATTGTTATATAATTCTAAGTATGACAGCATCACGGGTATGTTTAGAGACTACTATAAAATTATCTCTGGCTTTTAATCTTGTCTCATGTAAATTGATTATAAATTCTCAGCCTACTATAGTATTGGAGGTGACACTTAATAAATAGTTGTTGAAAATGAATTTATTCCCCCATCTCTTCTATGTCTATTTTTACCCACAAAGTGGTGAATTTGTGTTTGGGGACCTGAACAATTGTTATCTAACCAGCAAGCTTAAATTACTTTATGAATTAGTTGTGGTGTTTATGAATCACTTTTATGCTTTGGAAAAAGATGACATTCCAGTTCGCTGTTTGATGCATTGGGGATCTGAGTAAATTTAGTTTTAAGCCTTCCTGATTGTCCTGTCTGTGAGCTTCACAAGGGCAGACCCCGTCTCTCTAGTTCACTCCTATATTTTTGTTGCTAGTGTGGTTCCTGGTACAGGGGACAAAGGGAGTCTCACTGATATTTGTTAACCACCTGGTTTTCATTTGACCAAACTTGTGTCAGAAGTATAATGAAGAAAAAGGAGTTGGGTGAAGTCAGTGAAACAGGCTTCTTCTAGTTTCATGGGGAGTAATAATAAAATAATAGGAATAGATTCTCTAGTCATGTGGCAGTGAGACATTTAGGTGAAATGGTAAGTATATTGGAAAGTATTGGCCTGATCCTTTATTAACTAGTAGAGGAAACTCTGGGAGAGTTAATTAACCATTTTGGGCTTCAGTTTCTTCCTCAAAGGCCCTGTCCAGTTGTGTGACAAATGGTTAGTCTATTCTGGGGCTGAATTACTGATTGGGGGGGAAAGTAACAGCATTAAGACTTGGGAGGGATTCCATGAATGTATTGAGATGCCAAATGAATTAGTTTTGAAACTACTATATTTGATCTTATCTGCTTGGGTGGGGAGAACTTAAGTGAGTTTATTAGTCATTAGTGTTTGAGAAATGAGTAGAATATACAGAATTATTTCTTTTCCAAAAGAGGGAATGTCTTGGGAAAGAAATCACAAGGGGGTTATGGGTGATGTATTTAATTTATCTATATATAATGCCAGTAAGGTTTCATGCAAACCAGAGGGAGCACTTAATTGTTCTGAACTTCTATTTTTCAGGAGTTATAAATACCATATCAAGATCTGTTTAAGAAAGAGCCTACCAGCAGTGCCACATTCCTCAAAGCCAGGGCAGGTTGAATGTATGAGAATAAACTGCTTTCAAAGGATGATAGTACACCAGGGGTGGTTTAGTCACTGTGCTTCCCGGAAGGGTTGGTACTTGTGGGTTGGCGCAGCATTTGGGAGTGAGGAAGTGTGTTCATTTTTTGCGGGGGGAGATTTAATTTTTTCATTTGTTTCTAGTGTTTCCTTTATTCCAATTGGTCTGCACATACCCTTGCCAGGTAAATGTTCCTAGAAAGCTTCTTTTAGGAAGTTAAATCCTTTTATAGAAGGCCAGAGCCTGTTGTCTAATATAACATGTCCAAATGTGAGGCTCCCAGAGACTTCTGTTACCCCCTTGCTCATGCTGTCTGGAGTGCCTTTCCCAGGCTCTTCCTTCACTGGTTCTAGAATACCCAGTTCAAGACTCGTTTCTTTTAATGTCTTGTCCTCTGATTGCTACAGGTGTAGCAAAGTATTGCCTTTCTGGAGAATGAAAACTCCTGAAGGCCAGAGACCTTTACTTTACAGAGGGCATGTCAAATGATTCTTGAGTGTGATGATCAACTTGATTCACTCTTGAAACATCTTACTGGAGAAGAATTTTTTTTTCATCTGAACAATTTTATTTAGAACTTTTCCCTCATCTGTTTCTAACTTCATAGTTACGCCAAGGGATATTTCAATAAGACCCTCTGGAGAAAGGTAGTTCTTTTAAACATCTGAAGGATTCTTGATAATTTGAAATTACATAAGTGTAACTCTGAAAGAATAGACTAGATGGAATGGTTCCTTTTAATCTGAGTCTGAGGTTCCCTGCTATTCTTCTGGCTAGAAAGAACATGCTTAAATTCATAATTATACAAAGTTTTGTTTTTAGCTATGAAAAACATAAAAAACTTTTTTTTTTTTTTTTTTTTTTTTTTTAATTCTTGCTCTTTTCATTAAACATATCTTAGTATCCCTGGAATTCTGGGGAGCATTTTGGATGTGTGATGTGATAATATGAAGTTGAGGCCATTTAGGTAGCTACTCACATTTTGTGTTCGTTTTAATTTGAAAAGTTGGCCTATGAAAATAAGTATTGTGTAAAAATGATTTTGGTTCATGTGAACCTAAAATGGTAGCATTTTGTAGCACGTAAAGCTCCAAGGTCCCCGATCCTAAATGTTACAGTTTTTGAACATTTGAACTATCTCTGAATTTACACTCATTGACTTTAATAATTTTCATGACCAAAAGGGAAAATGTGGGCTGAACTATAGAAGTGGTAGTTTATGCCATATGTATAATTTATATCATGAAAAAAAATAGAGATATGAAGTTAAAAAGCTGCTTGGAAATACTGAATTGCTGTTTGTACTGTCAGGACAGATGATACCCAATCCTGGGTCTGTCTCAGGAATGAGTTCTAGCCGCTCCTCAGTGGCCATTTAGTTATTAAGTTGGAATGAAGGCCGTGAAGTAGGGATAAGGTGGGGGAGCGGCCAGGTTGGAGATACTGGTGAATTTGGAGGATTTAGTAACATTGAATGGGGCATAGGGATAGCAAAACAGAGGGGTTGGGGATAAGTGGTGTCTTGGATGCCTTGGAAGATGGAGCTTAGCAGTCACTCATCAAGAAAGGGAATATAAAAGAAAGATCAGATTTAGGAGGGAGGATGCATTCAGGCAATGTGTGGCACATGCCAGGCAGTCAACAAATTTTGTGTGAGTAAATCTAGGTGTGTGTATTTTGAGATGTCTGTGTGGTATACAAGTTTATTGGATTTTTGTCCAGAGGTAGAGAAGGTAGATCTGGCAGAGAGCTTTGGGATTTGTTGAAGACGTGGGCTTGGATGCAGTCCCTGAAATGTACGTGTAAAGTAAGAAGGGGTCTTCAGACAGAAGTGTGGGGGGACACCACAGAAGCATGGGGACACCAGCATTTAACGGGTAGACAAAGAAGGGTGTGTCTATGGAGGTAACCAAGGAGGAGTGGCCAGAGAGGCTGCAGGAAAACCAGAGGAGAGAGTTGTCCTGGAGCCGAAGTAGGGGTGCCTCAAGAACAAGCGCTTGGTCATTGGGACAAGTGCTGTGGGAAAGCCCAGAAGGACTGGGTTGAGCCATTAGGAGGTCTCTGGGGACCTTGAGGTCCTCTTTAGTGGACTGGAGGGGCGAAGTCAGACTGCAGCAAGTGGAGGAGTGAACAGTGCAGAGGAAATGGGGAAGTGAGTGTCAACTGCCCTTCCATGAAGCTTGGCTGGCAGGAGAGGACAGTGTCATTAAACGAGGAGGCCCATGAGTTGAGGGAGGTTGTAGGGTGTTGCCATTTTTGTTTATTTTTAAATGAGAGTGACTTGAGTGGGAAGAAAGGCTGAGCATCAGGGAAGAGAGGATGCAGGTGATGGGAGGGGACTACTGAAGGACGTCTGCCTTTGCACTGGAAGGGGTGGTATTTGGGCTGTAAGTGGAGGAGGGTGGCTTAGGTGAGCAGGGCAGGAGTTGAATCTAGAAAGTGTACATGATACAGGAGCGGGGTGACTAGGGCTTTGAGCTGGTGGCATGTAGACATTGGTGGAGGAGGTGGGTATGCATGTGTGGGGGTGGCACCCAGGCAGAAGAGGGAGTGCTGGGGCATCTGGGAACCTGTCCGTGTTGTGGCTGAGCAAAGGGCGTCACCCTGGGGGTGTGGTGAGAAACTAGGCTGGGAAGGAAGGGTTGGCAGGCTCTCCAGGGCCTTGCTTGCCAGCCTGAGGACTTTGGATTTTATTTTCTGAGTAAGGAGGAGCCATTTAGGAGAAGTAATGTGGCCAGACCCAGGATTTTGAAACCAATAGCAGTTTATGGCAACGTTTAGAAAGAGAGGCGGGGGTATTGTTTGGGAGGTTATTAGAGTATCCTGGGTGAAGAAGGTCATTAGGGCTAGAAATAGGGCAGTTGCAGTGGGAGAGATGAGAATTGTGGAAGTTGAGCTGGCACATTGGCACCTCGTCAACCAGGATGTGGGGGGAAAGGAGGAAGGAGAGGAGAGAAAGGAAGGAGGTGTGGGAGGTAGCTTGAGAGGACGGCCATGCCATCTTGGAAACAGAGAACACGGAGGAAGAGAAGCAGGCTTAGTGAGGTGGCAGAGCAGTTCCGTTTTAGGCCATTTGCAGAACATTTGTGTAGCATCCAGCGGGCAACCAGAATTGGGGGTCTGAAGCTCAGAACATAGGTCACGGCTAGAGACAGAGATTTGGAAGCATGAGATCATCATCCTTGAATTGGAAGTGGTTAAGATTTATTTGAAGGAACAAGAGAAAAATAAATCTTGATGTGGATATGAACTGGAAGAGTAAGCTTCACAGACCTTTGAGTATATTTTTAACTTTCTTAGAAAAAAAGCCTTTGATGACTAGAATGTAGGTAGCTGCTCACATTTAGTGAGACTCCAAATAGCTCAAAATTAACATGACAATAATAAGAAAATAAATTCAAGAAGTTTCAGTAGAGGGCTGGCCTGTGGCTCACTTGGGAGAGTGCGGTGCTGATAACACCAAGGCCATGGGTTCGGATCCCATATAGGGATGGCTGGTTAGCTCACTTGGGGGAGCGTGGTGCTAACAACACCAAGTCAGAGGTTAAGATCCCCTTACCCGTCATCTTTATTTTAAAAAAAAAAAAAGTTTCAGTAGAAATGCTATCTTGATCTGGCTCTGTAAATTTTTTTCCTATTTGATTAAAATCTGTCTTTTCAGTCCTTTTGTTTATTTATTTTTTTTGATAAGAGACTGCAGAAGACTGATAGGGACTAGCTGGTTGTATTTTCTGAAAAGTCTTTGACGATGAAACATACTGTTTGAGTGTGGTATCATTGCATTTTACTCCCCGGTTTTGATGCCAATGGATATGTAATAATTAGATACTCAAATGCAATGTCTAGAGATGGATTAAAAATAAAACTAAAGCGATTTATGTCTCTTTTGGGGGAAATAGTCTGATTACAATTTATATTTAGCTAAATACTGATTTGTAGGGCCTTGCTTTGCATAGGCTGTAAAATCTACATTTTTCTTTCTTTTCCAGAATGCATAAGCAAGTAATACTGTTGTTCTGGGAAGGTGTTAACTAAACAGAGTAAATTCTTTAAATCCTCTGGAATTCCCAGCAATGTGGCAGACGTTCTAGAATTTGTGTGGGGATAGGAGTGATTCGGTTTGTGATACCCAACTCCTGGTGCTTTCTCTTGAACTATCTGTACTACTTCCATTTTGATTTAATGCATAGAAAAGAGATTATTATTCCTGCTCTTATGGTATCAACAAACATTTATTGAGTGTGTGGCTTATGCCCAATGCTGTGCTTGGCTCTGGGCATTCAAAGAGGAATAAGCCAGAATCCTTGCCCTCAAGAGCTCGCAGCCTAGTGGAAAGTCATAAAGACTTTATGGCCATTGTTGGTGCCCAGGAGCACACTGACTGTTGCTAACAAGGATGGCGCACGTGCGTGGTGCACGTACGATGCGTTTTACTTTTATCGATTCATTTCATTCTCACACCACCCTGTGAAGCGGGTACGGTTATTCTCTCTGTAAGAAGAGGCACAGAGAGGTTAAATAGTAGCTGATAAATAGAGGAACTGTAATTAGAAACTGAGCAGTCTGGTGAGAGGACACACACTTTAAAAAAGTGTACAGAGGAGGGGGAGCGGCAGTCTACTGAGGGTGATTGTCTCATTAGCAAAGACCAGGGAATGAGGACTTAATGCTATGCGTATGGAGCTTGGGTGGGCTCAGGGGACAAGGGGAGGAGAGTCATGGGTTATGGTTAAATTAGGCCTGGATAAACTAGTCTAAAGTTGTGTGGTAGGTGAGGACGGAGAGGGGGATGGGGACCAGATTATGAAAATAGGCAGAATGTCTGTTTATATCAAGGGTTACCAAGAAATTCTAAATTGCAATATATTCACTGTTTTGTATGTATTGCATTTTTACATTCAGAAGCAACCTAGAACTTTTTGAGTCTCCTTTACTCTTATTTCCATACCTATTGTTTTCATTGTCATCCAAAAAATATGTGTGTACAACATGGGTGGAAATTATAATGATGATAAATGAGAGTCCCTCACAACTCAAAAGAAGCTGGGGATTTCTGCTTGGTTTATTGCAATTTAAAGAGCAGTCTGTAATTAGTAGGCTTTGGAAATTTGTTTCAGGGAGAAGTGAAAGGAGTTCTAGAGGCTAGTTGTATATTGCTGCATGTTTGCTTTCCTCTCAAATCAGAAAGAAAATTTGAAGGAATCGGGTGGGTGCCAAAAATTGAAGTAAGTTACACCCACCTTTATTGGCACACTGGGATTGCTCAAATGTTTGTAGTGTTATTGAGCACCAACAATAAACAGAGCTTTGTGTTGCATGCAATTAGGTTATTACAAAAGATTCCTGCTTCCTCGCTATAAGAACTCACCAGGTTTATAGGGAGAGACTTACATAACGTGATGCAATTTGGGAACAGTAACAACTGTATCAATCAGTATAGAGTAACCCAGAAGAGGTTAGAATTAAATACATTTAGGGAGACCCATAGTAATACCCTTGATTTCTTCATTTGTGCAACTGTTAAGCATTGGGCTTCTTGGGGGCTTAATAGAAAAGAGCAGGCCTAATTAAGAATTCCTCCTAAATGCGGGAGAAGCTTGGATTTGGATTTTGGAAAGGTAGAATTCTGCTCAAACAGTCACTGAGTGGGTGCCTTTTATTTTTCTGTAGAAAAAGCGCCAGTGTGGGTTTTGAAAAGGTTTAGATTGCCTCAAAAGCATAAGTTTTATAGACTTAGTTTCAGAAATGCCATGTGTCTCTAATAGGGATTATTTCCAGGGATAGGTGGGTTGTATGAGTAATTACTTTCTAGGAATACTGCAAAGTGTATCTGTGAGACTGGGATAGCTCTAAAATTAGGATGTTCTTTTTTCACTCTTTTTCTGTGGTTATAACATCAGCTATTTCTACTACAGAATGCAATATTGTAATAGGAAGGAAATTATTTTTGAATTATGATATTGTCAAGGTAAATATTAATTTCTTGAAGTAGGTCAAAATGCTAGGAAAGAGGGTTTCTCTTTTTATTATTATAAAGTAATATGAGCATACAGTAATTATATAAAAGTTGTATGAATACCCTTTAGCTATTATCCACCTTGAAAGATAAAACATTGGCAGATACATGTGAAGCCCTTGGATCTCACTTTCTGGCCTTGTTTTGTCTTTCCCTTCCTTTTTTCTCAGTTCATTTTTATCACTGCCATGCATATATTTTATACTTATCTACAAGTGTCTGTGTAAGTTTTCATCTTTAATGGTTGGTGTTATTTTATGTGTTTTTAAAACTTGTAGAAGTGGTACCATATTGCATGTTTTCTTCTGTAGGTTGCTTCTACTGTTCAAAAACCTTGTTTTTGAGATTGATCCCTGTTATTCCTGTTCATTCTTTTGAACTCCTAAACATGCCACAGTGTATCCATTTTCCTGTTGGTAGACATTTCATTATTATATTTCCTTCCATTTTTCTCTATTATGAATGATGTTGCGGTAGACATCTTTACCTTTCTCCTTTTGCAAACCGTGTGTGAGACTTTCTTTGTTATAATCCTAGGAGTGTGGAATTGTTTAGTCATAGGGAAGGGAATGTGTCCACCTGTTCATAGGCTCCTGCCTTAAGTACGTTCTTCAGTTCCATCTTCGAAATGGGAAGCTTGAAAATTAAGAAATTATTTCTTCTTAACTTGTATGCTGATATTTTTCTTGAACGTGTGATGAAATTATGAATACTTATGGTTTAGGGAACAAAATAGAATACAGAATAGGTAATATTTATTATGTGTCAGTGGTCTGTAACTTGTGATTTGTGTAAAGTTGTACTGAATTTTAAATAATATATGGTTGCATATCTTCTCCTAGGACAACACTGAGAGATTCTGTATAAAATAAGTTCCCAAACTGTTTTTTTGGTGTATGAGTGTTATCGAGCAAGGGCTCGCTGCCTGATGCACACAGAAGCCAGTAAAAAAAAGAGGCTTTATTGTGACATCTGCAGGAAAGGAGACAGGAGGCAGTGCTCTCAAATCTATCTCCTCCAATCAAGGACTGGTTTTTAAAGAATGGTAAGGATCAGGGACTGGGTATTGACTGGCTCCTGTTCAGACCACATGACTAGGCAAAGGTGATTGGCTGGGCTGGAGTCTGGCCGTATGACTCAGACAAGGACTGACTGGCTGATGAGTCATGAGCTGATTGGTTGGGCCCCGGTCAAATCATGTGCCACAGACACGGGCTGATTGGTTGAGCCTGAATCCAGTCCTTTAGTGGAGGATTCTCAGGTTCCTGTAGTGCTGGAGGTGATCTGGAGGGCAGGATCCTTCTTTGTGCACATGCTCAGTTTACAACCCTGCAAGATAACTTATAAAACAATTTGAAGTGAGCAAATAAAACCAGTTTCAGCTAGTTTTAAATGGTTTCATCAGTGCCTACTTGAAATTTGACTTACAGTGAGTGTGGCTTAGTGGGGCAAGGGAGGCTTTTGAACAGATAATATTTTTTGTAGCCTTTAAAATTTCCAAAAGTTATTTGAAAATCTCTTTTTAAATACCTCACATCTCAAAATGATCAAATTGAAGGGAACAGGTGCCCGAATTATGAAGAATGGCATAAATCATGGCAGGGCCTTATGGATATCACCTGGCATGCTCCCTTTGATGAAGGAAGGTTCTGTTTTCTTATCGTATTCTTCCTGCTCAAGTTGCCCAGGTATAGTTTGTGCTTTCCAAGATACCCATTGGACTGGCTTTAGGTTGATAATATTGATTCCTTCATATTTCCTCCACACTCCACATTGTTTTTAGAACTTTTACGTAATTCCCCTCTTCAAAAGTTCCTAAAATTATTTTGCTATTATTGTGTAATTGCTTCTCTAAACATTGATTACCTACTGGCAGGAATCAATAAGAAAGACACTTCTCATGGATGTTGGCCACAAGTTCTGTGATGTGTCATTGGCAGAACCTCTTGAGCTAATGCACCATGAAAGATCTTGTCATCTTGTGATGAAGAAATTAGGGGTAAACTGCATTTATGCAGATTTCGTGTATGTTGATCACTATGCAGATTTCGTGTATGTTGATCACTGACCTATTTGATTCATCTGAGGCTTCTGAGGGTTTTTTATATTTTCCTCCACTTTGCAACTAGTTTGACTTAGACCTTTTTTTTTTTTTTTTAAAGATGACCGGTAAGGGGATCTCAACCCTTGGCTTGGTGTTGTCAGCACCATGCTCAGCCAGTGAGCAAACCGGCCATCCCTATATAGGATCCAAACCCGTGGCCTTGGTGTTATCAGCACCGCACTCTACCAAGTGAGCCATGGGCCGGCCTAGACCTTTTTTTTTTTTTAAATGGACTACATTACTACCATTTTTTTTTTTTTTTTTGTCTTTTATCTTTTTTCCGTGTCCGGCAACGGATCGCAATCCTCAGTGTTGCCCCCGTACCGGACCGGGGACCGGCGACGGGATCGCAAGCCTCGGTGTTGCTCCCGCGCCTCGCTCAGTCAGCGAGTGGGAACCGGTCTGTATGTGGGATCCGAACCCTCGGGCGGGAGCGCCGCCGCGCTTCCCAAGCGGCGCACTATCCAGTGCGCCACCAGGCCGGCCCCGACATTACTACCATTTTAATTACTTAATTTTTTTACAGCTTTTGAGATATAATTGATGTACAGAAACCTGCACATATTTAATGTATGCAATTTGATGACTTTAGACAACTCATACCTGTGATACCCATATCACAATAATCAAAAAGTCATCATCACCTCCAAAAGTTTCCTTATGTCACTTTTTTTTTTTTTGTGGTAAGAGCACCTAACATGAGATCTACCCTCTTAACAGACTTTCAGTGTACAATAATACCATATTGTTATATATAGGTAGTATGGTACTATAGGTACTATGTTATACAGCAGATCTCTAGGGTTTTTCATCTTGTGTAAATATAACTTTATGCCCACTGAACAACTTCCCATTTCCTTCTCCACCCATCCCTTGGCAACCACCTTTCTGTTTTCTGCTTCTATAAGTTTGACTAGTTTAGGTACTTCATGTAAGTGGAATTATGCAGTATTTGTCCTTCTGTGACTGACTTATTTCACTTAGCATAATGTTCTCAAGGTTCATCGATGTTGTTGCAGGTGGTAGGATTTCCTTCCTTTTAAGGCTGGATAATATTCCACTGTCTATAGAAGAAGAATATAGAAAATACCATGTTTTCTATCTATATTTTCTGAAGCGGTATTTTCTGTATCATTCTTATAATGTCATTAAATAAGACATTCTTATTTAATGTCAATTGTCATTTGGGTTGTTTCCATGTGACTTAGAGCTTTAAAGCAAGGGATGATGTCAAAGTTGAAAACAAATGGGAAACGGTATGGATATGGGGTCTACTGAATCGGTACAATTGTCAAGACTGGGTTTGAGAAGTAACTAACTTCAAGAGACATTTAAGCAGTTAATCTGTTACTGAATAACATCATTTCTTTAGTTATTTATAGCTTCCCTTGTGGTTCTCTAAAGTACCTAGTGATTCTTATTCCTATACTTGGAGCAGTCTAATTACAATTATTTGTTGCAAATTATCTTTGCTACTGCATTAGGCTCCCTTATATGCTGATTAAAATTTGCTCTGGTTGATAGCTCACCTGTTTAATTTAATGGTTTGCTTTATCCTCTGGCCTAGCAACTCTACTTCTAAAAATTTATCCTAAGGAAAAAAAGTCAAGGAGGTATGCAAACGATCTCTTACAAGAGGCTCATCAAAGGATTGTTTTTAATAGTGGGAAATTTGGAAATAATTTAAAGGCCCAACCTCAAACCTGTCAGGTATATAGACATTCAGCTATTCAAAATTATTTGTGGAGTGCAGCGGTTTAAAAGTACAGGTTCCGCATCCAGACTATGTGAATTCTAATACTGGCGCTGTCACTTAGTGCTTTGTGGCCTTGGGCAAGTTTCTTAATACAATTGATAATTGTAACTGTTTACAGCTCTCCTTGGGTTATTTTGAATATCAAAGAAGTTATTATTAATACATATAAAATGCTTAGACAATGTCTGATCCACAGAAAATGCTCAATAAACAACTGTTGTCATTAAAGTGTTTGATTAAAGTGTGGTTAAAATATTTGATGCACAGATATTCATGGAATTTTTTAAATGGAAAAGATTTTATAAACAGCATTGTAGTGTGTCATTAACTCTTAGAAAAATAACTGGAAGGATCTACCCCTGTGAGTGACAGGACAATCTCTTTTTGCTTCTGTTTTTTCTTTCCTGCAACTGTCCTGTCTTGATTTTGTAATAGAAAAACATTTTTTTGCATATGAATTTTATTCTGGAGTCTTTGGGTAAAAACACCCAGAGTTTACTGGCAGGTTAATCCTAAAAAGGACAATTTGATTCACTTTATGTCAGAGTTTCTTTTGTTCCCCGGTGACTGACGAATTATTTAAATAAAGATTCATTGTGGCGTGAATGCAGTTGTGTCAAAAATATGCTTTCATACAAAGTCAACTTCCTAAGGGTAACCATAAAATTGTATATAGTTTGTTAATCTTATTGTGGTATTTTGTGTTTCTTAAATACAGTTTCCTGTTCTTACGCTTTTGCATGTCAACATTGCTGAAAATAAATATTTTGTTCTGCAGGGCTAGATGGAGCAGCAGTATTTATAATTCAAGGAAATAGCCTAAACTGTCATTTAAAATTGTGTTAAAAAATCTGGAGCACTTTGATTAGACTTTTATAAGGTAGGGAGCCAGGAGTATTCTAAATACCCTATGTCCACGTCAGAACTGTTCCTGAAATAAAGGTGGAGAGAGGGGAAGAGTACCTGCAGGGCTGGGGGAGGAGTGAAGAGGCATTGGGAGCAAAGCCTGTGACCAGAGCTGAAAGCTGGAGATTTCTCTGAAGCGTCCTGTGTTATTTTAGCAAAGTTTGTAGTCTTCTTAATAACATCTGCTTACGTATAACTATGTTTTCCTCTAAATTTTTAAGTAAGATGGCCTCAGATACATATGCCATTTTTATCGTATGACTTCCAGTATCCTAGGAATGCCCAGAGGCTTGTGTATGTGCTAGTGTGAGAAGCAAGGCCTAGACAGCTAGAGGACTTTCTTATAGATTAAGGTGAGAATTGTGTGCGGTTTGTGTGCTTTGAGAGAGCTTTCTCTGAATTTATTCAACAAATATTGAACGCCTTCTGGGTTGAGAATTTTTGTAGTGTTGACTGAAAGGGAGTGAAGGAAACGGACAAATAGTTATGGCAAAACATTAAGTGATGAATATGGGCCGGGTACTGTATTAAGTGTTTAATTATGTTATCTTGGTTAATTATTGTCACAGCAACTCGGTGAGTTAGGTTCTGTTACCACTGTCATTTACAGTACAAAGTACATGAGAGATAAATTTATTGTTTCTTTAAAAATATTTTCATTTTGAGAGTTTTTATGTGCTTTAGGTGTGTTTCTGTTTCATTAATCCAGATATTTTATTACTAGCCTTCTATCTTGCCTTTCCATCTCATACAAAAGAGATATAAAATTTAACTCCTGAGGTTAAGAATGCAACATGTTGCATTTTCACAGAATCTTCCTCATTATTTCTGTAGCAATTTGAATTTTTTATTTTGAGTTCTAACATATATAGCAAAATGTACACATCTTAATTGTACAGCTTAATGAGTCTCCCTCTCTCTGTGTATATTTACCACCAGATAAAACTACCACCCAGATAAAAATATATTACATTTCTGTCATCCCAGAAGGTTCTTGTGTGTCCATTTCCAGTCATTATCTCCCAAGCCCTGGCTAGAACCACTTCTGACGTCTATCATCACCGTAAATTACATTTGCCTCATCTTGAGCTGGTATGTTTTACCCAACGCAGTGTCACGTGGCTCATCCATGTCGTTGCATGTGTCAGTAATTCTTATTGCTGTGTAGTATTCCATTGTACGAATATATCATATTGTATTAACCATTTTCTGGATGAGCATTTGGATTATTTTCAGTTGTTTTGAACATTCTTGTACACATCTTTTGGTGGACATATGTCCTCATTTCTCTTGGATACGTACCTAAGAGTGAAACTGCTATACCATAGGGTAGGTGTATGTTTGGCTTTAGTCAATATTACCAGTTTTCCAACACAGGTAGACCAATGTACATGCCCACCAGCAATGTATGAGAGTTCCATTTGCTCCACGTCCTTGCCTTTAAGTAGGGAGCTTGGGAGAAGGTGGCTCATTACTGTGACTGGGAAGGGATGAAGATAAACTACTGATACACAGGGAATATACAAGCATAAAGCTTTGCTTAGCAAATTATTCAGATGTAGCAGTTGTGTCTGTGGCAACCAAAAATAAAAATTAAAAAAAAAATTGGGTGGACCCTTCCCATCCACTTAGTCTTTAAGCCAAGCTCGTTAAAATTTCATTCCAGTTATACTTACGTTCTTCTTCCAGGGTAGGAGACTCATCATTTTCCCCATACGTTCATGTCAAAGTATTAAAAGTCACTGTACTTCAGATTCCTATGGGAAATCTCATACTTCAGAAGGGATCAGTGTTTGGTTTCTCGCCTCTCCGTTTCTTCTGTCAAAATGGAGTGAAAGGCCCAGGAAAAATATGCCTGTGTGTATATTTTGGAGTTCCAGTAGCAATAAAACTAGTGTTTATTGAGGGTCTCCTCTGGGTCAAGCTCTGTGCTAAATAACTTGTGTTCCTTAGCTCATTTACTTTCTGTCACAACCCAGTGAGGTACTATTATTATTCCCATTTTACAGATGAGAAAACTAAAGCTTTGAAAGGTTAAGTAAATTGCCTGAGTTTATCTAGCCAGGAAGTGCAGAAGCTAGAATTTTAATCTGTCTAACTACAAAGGGCAAAGTTAGACTCCCTCCTTATGATTATTAGTTTGTCAATAATTAAAGTGATCTCTACATAGTTATGATTTACTAACCCGGTTTCTTATCTTTTCAACTGAGCTCCCACCCCACCTCCCCATATTTTTTTGAAATCCGTATTTGTTTTATTTCCAATGTTTTTAGGTCCCTCAAGGAGTGTAATAAAACAGAATGAATGGGAAATAGGTTCAGTCTTCAAGAATACAGTGTGTAGCACTCAAGATCAGAAATACATATGTGTAGCCATGGCACAGAAGGTGCATGGAAAGGGAAGCTCTTGATGAAGTGCTGGGCTGTTGGTGGTGCCTAGGCTTTGTGTATGAAGGAGGAGGTATTTGAGCTGTACTTGAGAAGTGGCTGGATCTCAGGTGTGGGGACTGGAGGTTGGGCCAGGGTGCTGAGGGTGGAATCCATGTCCTAAACTGCAAATACTTGTGTTTGATGAGTGCATGAGCTGTGTGACAGGCATAAACTTGGTGGCTCTGTATCCAGACTAGGTCAAAGAGGATCTTGGATCAAGGAGTTCTGGCCGTGCAGGTGCTTTGGGGAAGATACCAACTGGGCAGTGGCATGGCAGCATGTAGAATGGAGAGAGTGGAGAGTTTGCCGTAGGATATTGGCCGTGTGGCAGTGAAGTTTGGGAGGTAGTTCTGGGCTGGAGAAAGTAGACTTGGGAGTCACAGAACTGGTTGTAGGAGCTGTGGGAGTGGAGAGAGGCTCCTACCTAGAGTTGTAGGGTAGTGAGGTTAACCAAAGTGGGTGTCAGAATCACTCATAAAGCTCTGGAAAATACACTGATCTTTTCTGACTGTGGAGCTTCTGATTGGTGGTTCTGGGGCTGCAGCAACCATCAGATTTTTTTTTTTTTTTTCCTTTTTTTGTCTTTTTTTACTGACTGGTAATGGGATCGCAACCCTTGGTGTTGCACCTGCACCGCGCTCAGCCAGTGAGCAGGAACCGGTCTGTGGAGCTTCTGATTGGTGGTTCTGGGGCTGCAGCAACCATCAGATTTTTTTTTTTTTTTTCCTTTTTTTGTCTTTTTTTACTGACTGGTAATGGGATCGCAACCCTTGGTGTTGCACCTGCACCGCGCTCAGCCAGTGAGCAGGAACCGGTCTCCACCTGGGATCCGAACCCTCGGTGGGAGCGCCGCTGCGCTCACAAGCGGAGCACTCTCCAGTGCGCCACCAGGCCGGCCCGCAACCATCAGATTTTAAAAGCACTTTGCCTTCTTCTAATGCACTCCCCCACTCCCCATCCTGAAGGTAAGAAGCAGTGAGGAAGGTGGGTCTCGGGTACCCCTTTAGGACACACTCACATCTCAGGGGCAGGAGAAATTCTGGCTGTCTGGATAGCCAAGGGAGCAGTGTTACATGTCCCCAAAAGGTCTTGTTTCCAAAGTGGTCATGCCATCCCTGTTTAAACACTTCTAGAACAGAGAGCTTGCCAACTACCAGGGGAGCCGTTTTTGGGCAATTTTGAGGATCGGAAAAGCTTTCTGGTGAAATAAGCTGAACTGTCTCCCTGGATAGTTTTCACAGAGTGGGTCTTAAAGGAAGCACAACGCTAGTCCATCTTGCATATGATATTCTTTATACTTCTAAAGACAGTTTTCACTTTTTCTTTCCTGTTTCCTTTTTCCCACACTAAACATCCCCGGTGTACTCTTGTGTAGTTTTCAGAGCCTTAATTGTAATTCCCTCTAAACTGTTCCTCTTTGCTAGTAGTGCTTTCTAAACAAGGCACCCAGAAATGTGGGTGTTTTGACCAGCACCGACTAGAGTAGGGCCATTATTCTTCTCTTGTTATGGAAATAATACACTTCTGCATTTTAGGGGGTGGGGTGGGGGATTCCAAGCGTAGACTTTAAATGTACCTTTAATTTCATCTGGTTTCATCCTATTATTTGAGCCTGTGTTATTTAGCACCTTCCAGGTGGCATTTTCTAATTTGATAAGCAAATATGATGATCTCCATGAGGAAGAGGAACCAGTGCCTCAAAGCGAGACTGAGGCAGCCCGGCCATGACATCTCCATCACTGGACCTCTTGTACTGGGCTCAGTGATGAGCTTACCGATACGGCCAAGTTCAAGCATTTAATCAAAATCTGACTAATGAGTTGTCCTCAACATGCTAAACTAAAAATTGCTTTTTTACCCCAGGAGATATCCATTTGTAAAGGAGTTTTAGGAGTCTTGCAAAAAGCCTTTTCTTGTTCCTTAAAGAATAGTTTTGCTAAACTGGTTTTCTGTTTTAGGTGTTTCGTATTGATTCTTATGCATTTTTGCTCAAAATATATCACACTCTTTGGAAAGTCCCCTGCACTGAGTATTTACTTTTAGTCACGCCGTTCTGTAACCGTTATGACTTCTGCATGTGAGATTGTTTGTGTGGCTGGCTCTTTGCCTTTTTTTTGCCTGTACTTCTGCTAACACTGATTGCTTACATGCTTATAGAGCAGCTTCCAAGAAGTATTTGCTGTATGTGCTGTGCTGCGTTTGGTATAAATAGATTTGAGGTTGGAGTTTGAAAGTGCCATACAACTGTATACAGAGCTAACTTACTAAGGATGTGTTATTGCATTTCAGGCGCTTGAATCTAAGAAAAAGCAGTGTCTTTCAAGGCTGTGCCTTTCTCTTGGTGCCTCCCGCCCCCCTTTTTAAACATTTAGTTGCAATTAAATGTCAGGAAGTTATGCTTACCTCATTTAAGGCCCAGGATATTTGGATAGGCCATAAAAATGATGATAACCGTGGTACCTGGAGATGCATATGTTAAGGTATTTTTAATGTGGCTCATTTAATGTTTAATTGTAGACTTGGTGATTCTTCTGTATAAATTGTTAGACATTATTTTGCATTATTGGAAGTGTCAAGGCAGCAGTTTTTAAATTTAGAACAGACCAGTTGGTGTTTAGATATTAGATTACCATATTTTTTAATAAATTCGCAGTTTTTTTCTTCGCTTGTTGAGTAAGGATGAGGAGGGATGGTATTTTGGCTATAAGTTAGAGGGCTGAGATTCTTTTTTTTTTTTTTTTTTTTTTTTTTTTTTTTTT